>NC_090792.1:14732490-15032490 GCF_040054535.1 Antennarius striatus
AGAAAAGAAAAATGACGCAATGTAATCTTTTTACAATGTCACGCAGCTCTGCTATAAACTATAAAACAACCACTTGACATGTAATCTAAGCCAAAGGAAACACTGATTTCTGTTTGGAGTCTCAGTCTGTGACCATATCATAACAAAAGTATTTTAACTACTGGAATAGTTTTGCGAGTTTATGGTGACTTACCGCACCAAAGACGTCATATTGAGTTCTCCAGGAGCCGATTTTTAAACAACTTTGCAGCTCTGGCTGGAGAACAGCTAATTCTCATCCCCAGGGCTTAAATGTATCACACAGATGAGTTTGGTCCACCAAAAAAGTTGAAGTCACAAAAGTGAAGGAATAATCGTTTGAAGTAAAAAAAAAAAAAATCCAGCATTCATTGCGGTATGATGATGGTAGGGGACGAAGGAACTGTGGTAATTAAGTGAGCCATTAAATGGTCAACTGTCAACATGTGGACACTTAAAGGAAGAAAAAAAATTCTTCCACACTTCAACCTTGCACCTGAGCATTTCAACAACATTACAGCCTCATTGTTGGCATGGGACCATCGTGATTCCCCCGTCGGAATAGACATCTGTTAAGTTTTAAATGGATTACTCTCTAAAATGAGCGTGATTACTGCGTAATTGCTAAATCTATTCCCAGTTAACTTTAAAGAGACTTAAATTGCTTTAAATATCTGGGAAAACATATCTGTTTCAAAAACACTAAAACTTTCGGAACTTTTGTTTTTCTTTCAGACCTTTGCTGACATCAAAACTGGACAAAATGCCGACATCGAAAACTTAAAAATGCAAATTCGGAAGAACACATACGATTTACAATATTTTAGTGGAAATTTTACGTTTGTGTAAACCCAAACTGTGCTCTCCTGGTCGCACTATGTTCACTTGATGCTAAAATATTGAGCTAGCTATAGGAATCTGATCTGTAGCATCACATTTTAACTGTAACACCTGCAACTATAGCTTCTCAGTTATAAATTGAGTAAACAAATAAAATAATGCTATCACAAAACCAGATTCATGTATTTGTTGCTTTTTGGGCCATAAACAAAGGTAATGAGCAATTTAACAACATCTGTGCACATCATGAACATAGCAGAATGATATTTTATATGCGAGGAAGTGAAAGATAAGATGTTTACACTGATGCCGTTTATTTAACATTATTGATGGATTGATTGTCAGAATTAATCCCACACCAAGCTCTGGGCCAGAACAGAGGCTGGAAGAACCTGAACTCTTAGCAAAGCTTATATTTAATGCTTCTGTTAGCTTTCAGTTACATCCATCCATCACTGTCCCCCTTGATTTCACCAGTTTGGTGTTTAAAATCTATAAAACCAAACAATTAGATTATTTGAAAATGAAATCCAATGAGTGTGTGACAGTGCTGAGGATGCCTACTATGACCTTATGAGAGAGAGGGGGAAAAAAAAACCTCTCCCTCTTGGATATAAATTAGAAAAGTGGGGGGAACAGAAGGTTGGGAGACAGAACAGTGGTTAGGGAATAATTCATTCTCAACCTAATTACCCTTCCTTACAACAGAAGACAGAGCATTAATATGCACCGGCAACCCAAAATAGTAAGACAGCAGATTAAATTAAAAACAATTAAGGACTTTCACTTTGTCACAGAGTTGGTATGCCTGTCTGGTCAGTGCTTTAGGCTCTATTAAGTCAGGCTGTCCACTGGTTACGGATCTGACAAATTCACATTTGAGCGCTGAATTGCTTTATCTCCTGGCTCGTTTTCGCGGCGCGTATCGGGGCGTCTCAAAAGCATGTAGCAGAATAACAGCGAAATGCCTTCAAGTCCCCATCAACCTAATTAATGGGAAACGGTGGGGTTGGGGGCGGGGGGGGGTGAATCTGAGCAATCAATTATATTTGGAATCTTCCTATTTACAAATAATTAATTATAAACAATAGCTGTAATTTCGGTAATGAAAGCCACCTGGCTAATGGCATTGGTATCATATGCTGCGACAATACTTAGCATTTGGTGGATCTGTATGCAGGGAGTGCTGCGTGGTGTAACACTTTAGGGTATGGTTCTGGCTAATTGAGGCAAAACACATATTTTTACTAATGGTTGTAAAGCCATTTTGAAAATAGATTGACATTAAGGGAATGATTAACTCTTTGAAAACGCGCGGTTTTAGAGCTTGGTTTCAATACCTTGCTCTTTTGAAATCCACACCTTTATTACTCTAATTATTGACAAAGCGTTCCTGGCATATTTAGGATTAATATCTCGCTTGAGGGTTTATTCAAGTCAATGCGATGATAATAATATATTAAGCATTTCATTTCCTATGTATCAATATTTTATAAAGTAAAAAAAAAAAAAAAAGCTGAATGTGGGTTTAAATACCCTAGATATGCAAATGCTGCTAATTACACATGCTGATAGGCAAAATGCTAACATCTGGTTCTCAGTTAAGCCTTACCGTCATCATCAGCTAAACTAAATGTGTACTCCCCCCAAAAAAAGTCTATGTATTAATGTATGAATGTTCTATATTTTGACAAGAGATATAAACAAACACAGATACAAATCTATCATGCAGCGTCAAACAAATACTTACACAATAAGCCCATATATTTGGAATTCAAATTTTTTCTTGCACATCAACTGTAAACTTAAACCCTTTGCAATTAATGTAACAACATGTGTGATGTTCAATTTAAAACAGTATTAATTTGAATTACTATGTATTAGAATGTACAGTATGACAAAACAACATTTTCATTCATATTTTGATGAATGAAGAAAGCTTTGCTAACCACACAGAGTACATTCCGCTACATTTACGGATAATGACCAACCAGCCCCTCTGTAGGAGAGCAGAGACCTACAAGCCTGTGTGGACTGAAATGGCTTTAGCAGAGGAAGAACAGGGCATCTCATTGCCAAATATTGTCCGAACAGATAGAAAAATATGACCCCCACGCAGCCCCCACAAGTTTATTACAAGCCTTAAAGTTTCTCTCTGCTGAGGCGCCCTGAGATGTCAGAACCATTATATAATGATGGTAAAAAGAGCTAGAACGACCTCACAGTCGCCACCCTAATTGTAAGTCCTCTGGAAAGGGAGTGTTCCTCATTACTCTTGCTGTGACAAAACATGTTAGACCTATAATGGTGCATTGCCATTGTCGTGGTGTAATTATTGTCATTGCTGAGGTCCTTGCTATCTGTCAAATGGCGAGCATCCACTGGTCTGGCAATGAAGCACATTACACTGACCAACTGCCTACTCCTCCAAGCGTGGCTGGGGAACTTGTACCATTCTAGGCAATATGTTTCATTCATTTTCTTTTCTCTTTTTTTTTTGCAACTGATCCCACTATGCAAAAAGAATCCAGGGAAAAAGAACCTCAACCACTGATATCCAGCTAAAATGGAGCACAGTGTGTGTCTGACTTTGTGGTCGAGGGATGATATCAGAACTGCGGTCAAGTTATCTCCTGTGTCAATAGTTTACCCTGACACTGTTCTTTTTGGGGTTTTTTCAAACAGTGCCATAACTGTTGATTACCTGCTTCTCATGACTGATAGAAGGTAGCATCATGTCACTTTTTTGTGCTTAAACGAAGCTCATCAACAGTATTTCAAGCAAATATGGTAATAAGAAGGGCTAAAGTGATGTAGTGACCAAAGATGAATGATTTAGAACTCCACTGCTGTGAAGAGATTTGTTGCAATTCCCTCTTGTCTGACACTTTGTTGAACATGTGCTACAAATTGAAATTGTGTTGTTGTCCTGTGGATGCCGCAAAAAAGCTTCCGCAGGAGCGACGACGCGTTTGGCTCTCAGAGTTACACCATGTGACTCTAACCACTGGTAGCAATTAGACAGCATGTAGCCTTTGTTCTTCCTCTTCTTCCTCCTCTCTATTGTGCCACTGGCACATAACGAACCAATCTGAACGGAACATACTGCCACCTATAGTGTGGGAGTGTAAAGATGCTGCACTTGTTAAGTTAATTCAACCAATTTGGCTATCTTAATTAGCTATAATGAAATTACTGACCGACAGGCGACAATATAAATATCCCATCATCGGGTTGATAATTCATTAGTCAGATACATATAGTATCTTCCTTTATTACTAACGTTTGATTCTGTCCAAGAACCCAACAAAAGACATTGATTCTTCAAGTGGGATTAGTTATAACTGTTACACCTGAGCAACAGGCTGCTTACCTCAGGGCTTTTAGACCACTGAGCCAAAGTGACTTTACGATGTATGGAGTGTGCTTGGACAACGTCCCTTAGATGTCATGAGGAAGTAGTCATTCCTGTGGTTCCTAATCAAGTAATTGATTACATCTATTATTCATGAACTCCTTAGCCTGACATGAAGTTGTAAACTCAGCACAGCTTCTCTTTCTACATTGCTCTTCTGTTCACATTAAACTCATCCCGTCACCTTTTCAATGGGCGTCTAACCACATAAAGCTGGTGAATTAGTTTGCCATCCTCTCAGCCTTCAACAGTTGTACCCCTAAGCCTGACTGCCAGTTTGTGTTGTGTTCAATACAGGCAGCCAGAGGTGTTGGGCTGCTGACTGGAGGCTGTCAGGGCTGTCTCCACAGACTCTGCACCAGATCACTCTCTGGGTTATGTCATTGCCATGTTCAGGCTACCAAGTAGCTGTAGAATTCTACTTTCATAATAAATACAAAGTGCAACTCATTCCACAATTGTGGAAATCACAGTAAAATATAGAAAGGCAGAACAGTCCTTCAGCATGGATGATATTGTTCCACCTACATGTATTTGCAACATGATAATTTGCGATAGAAGAAGAAGAAAGAAAAAATTCGCTTTAATCATCTCCATGGGGAAATTATTTTTACTAGCTCACTAGCTCACAGGAAAAAAAAAGCAATGGCTACAGGTATGACATCACCAGCTCACCAATTGGAATACCTGTGAGACAAAAAGAATCCCTGAAAGAAAATGACATTTGGAGAGATAAATTTAACAAAAAAACAATAACCAAATGCTGCAGATTCTCTTAATTGAAGTTTAACAGCAATGAGAGTTGATCCGTAAGAACTTATTTTGTGATATGTTAAAAAATATGAAACGGTCAGCATCTCCTATTATTTAGTGAATGTTTAAAGGTTTTCATTGCGAATATCTGCGGTAACTTTTCTTTTTGGAGAATAATTTGTGAATGAATGTTAACATTTAATATTTATATTTATCTTGGACAACAATGAAAAAAATAATTCCCTTAAATATGTCCTATAAAAAAATCTACACATATAAACCTATAAAAGATAAATAAAATATTTGTAGAAATAACTACAAAAACTACATATTTCTATATTTACTTAAAATGTATGTCCTCTACCAAAGAGCCAATAAAAAAAAAAAAAAAAATCAGTCCGTCACGTTTCACTGAATTCTTGAGCTACAAAATCACCCAAAATTCAAAAAGAATTTGCCAGTTTAATGCATCTACCAAATCCTGAGGTTTAACAAGCTTGTAAAAAAACAGAGACAAACACTACAGCCACGATAAATAATCAATGAGTGAGTCCCTAAGCTTCATCCTGAGCCTAGATATTACCATCAAAAACAAAGTGTCTGTAGCCAGGAAATCACCATATCAATGGCACATGCCATAACAACCCTGTCCCCGCTTTCCCTCCAAAGATCATGCTAGATAAACCCCAAATAACAGAGAAATTAACAAATGCTTGACATTTGCTCAACATCCATTATTCTGACACTTCTTCAGAATTTCAAAAGGCTGAATGCATGCTTAATCAACATTCATATTCCCAGAGTGAGCCGCGGCACCATATTGCAGCCCGCCTCAGCGCTGATGAAAACGGCACATTAGGGCCCGATTCGAAAAACGTTCAGGGACTCCTCACTGGGGATCTGTGTGTGTGTGTGTGTGTGTTGTTGAAAGAGAGTGTGTTTACAGAGGAGGGATGCTTCACACTTTACTTTTAACCCCCTCCATCTAAAAAAAAAAAAAAGAGGCATCTGCCCCTTTCTGCACACCCTCCTACCTTCATGATGTGAAAGCCATATGAGGAGTGAGCTGAATGGCATTTTAAAGAGGGGGCAATCATTACACCCAAATTCATTCATATTATAGCACAGAAGGACACAGAGGACTCACGCTCCCTCCCTCTTTCTCTTGCCCTTCCTACACAGACTTTCTCCAGGGACAAAGGGTGGAAGGACGGAGGTCCCCTCTACACCCAAGAGAAGCCAGGAAAGCCCTCAGAGAGCAGACCATCATTTCCAATTCTAATATGTGGCAAGAGAAGGACGTAGCGGGACTGATGTCAACCCCCCCCCCCCCCCCCCACGCCCAGCCCCCCCCCCATCTCCACACCCCTCCCAACCCTGATCCAGATACTAGGCAGGACATCACGGCTGGCTAAGAGGAGGGCAAGGAAGAGAGGGCAGGAACGGGGACTGCTATTTGCATGTCCCTCCATTGTGAGTGGGGGTAAAAAGTGACAGCACCGTGTCCAATTCTCTTCCCCAAAGAGCAGCTCGGACTCGGCAAGAGGGCCAGACTGACAGATGACTCCGAACATCTGTGTTATGCAGCCGTTACAGATGAGGGACTCCACACTTTCTGTCTGTCTATGAGACACTCCTTCTCTCCTCCCACTACCCATACTTATGGTACAACAGACCTTCCGTGGAAATTACCTTGAAATGGCCGATAACAATCATTTTGTTCAAAGTATGAAGTTCCCTCCCCAATACAAAGCAATGATTATGAAATGAACTCAATCCAGTGATCTGAGGTGGCTTTAGGCCATTCATATTAATCTACATCACTGGAAAAGAAATAATACTGGCCAATAAGTTTAAGATTAAAGATTAAGATTAAAGATCTTTATTATTATACAGATAGTACTACGAAATTACAAGGTCAGATGGAGAATATCATAATGATCAGGATATCAATGAGAATCTTATCTCCCCGTATCGATGCACAGTTATAGAAAAGAATGTGTAAAATAGAAAAATTATATGTAATAACACCAAATATCATTTATTGATGTCATAAGTCATTTTTTTGTTTCTTTAAAAGAATGATTTGAAGTATCAACTTAGTAAACCAGCAAAACTTTATAACTGTAACATGGTAGCAAGAATTCATCAAAATATGATTACATCGTCATAGTCAATGACAGACAAGTAATCGTAGCTAATTCCAATCTCCTGCTCTAAAATTCTGGATACTGATTGGTGCTATGTTTAGAAGTCATCGTAAAATGATAAGAAACAATATTTCATGGTTGAAAAACTTATTACTTAATTATCAATTAATTGTTAATTTAATACGAGTGTCCTGTTCAATGAAAATATGGCCCATACCACTTACAAAAAAAATTTAAATCTCTGTCATGACACCGGTATGCCAAAATCTACATTTCAATCAACATTGCTTGCATTATTTGGAAAGCATTTCGGACAAAATTTAATATTTGATATCCTGATACCTGACTTGTCCACCTTTTTTTTATTCGTAGCCTAACCAATTTTTTTGCCCACCCCTGGAGTGTAAGCTTGTCCATAACAAAACACTAGCCCTCCTCCAACATCTCCCTCGCCAGCTCCTGCCTGGCCAATATTTACGCAGTGGCAGGGCTCCCACACAGTCCGAGGGGACAGGAGGAGTGTGGGGTGGGGGGTGGCTGACTGCCGTGCCTGAGCGCATGCTAAGAGATGATGGATGGCCTAGTCGATATGTTATGTCTTAAGAGCCTGATTTCCTGCCAGTCCAATCACTAAAACTCCAGAGCCCAGCTCAGCTGATTGGACAACCAGAATAATTTTGCAGGCTGTGAAAACAACGCTGCTATGCCTGTCTGTCAGCCCCAGTGATGAGACTCAGGGATTTTAAAGAGCAAGGGCCTCCCCAAGATTGGTTATGGTGAATGAAATAATAACAATAACCAGCAAGACTAAACAAAAGAGCCAGCACCTCTGGGAGAGAGAGAGAGAGATCGTGCAAAATTATTGGAATGAAAACTGTCCGATGTTTTCCTTTAATTATTACACCCACCAGTACCACTTTGTAAAAAACTGGAACATGGACTGTGTTTTTAAGCAGTCTGGATTAGGAGGAAAAAAAGAGGAATGATGCTATAAATATGAATAAGACTAAGTGTTGTGTTAACCATACAGGATATTGGATGAACTTTACACGCATGACATATTCTGTAAATTGCTGACAGCGAGAACAAAGGCAAACTCGGGCATGTCCCCTTTGGGGCCCTGATACCTTCTCTTAGATTGGTGATTAGGGCACGATGGAAAAAGGAAGCTCCAAATACATACGACTTTGTATGTGACCTCGACGATATCAGCCCTGGTGTCCTGGTGGCCTTGGGGGATTACACATGTTACGTTCAATAAAGTGAGGGCCCTCAGTGTCAAGGAGAAAGGCAAACACAACCATTAACCTCTCTCTTCGATTTGTGGATTTGCAAGCACTGCATGGCAAAACATTGGCTAATAGTGGAATAGTGGAAGTCGGTGCTAAAACCTGTATGGAATTAAATAGTGATATTAACATGTTATAATTGAAAATTAAAAATAAAAATATGCGGGGACCTGATACTGCTATGGGGAGTTCAAAAATATTTACATACTGTATATCTATACATCTTATTGTTCTTGTATAGCTTGTATAAATTATTTTATAAAGCACATTTCCTGTGAATTTGAAGCTTCTATGTGTTCAGATGTTTATGCGTGTAGAGCTTCTAGCCCCTAGCATACACATGCATTAACACACAGACCTATAGATACATACAATAGGTTAGCACAAGTAAGGAAGATAAATAACGGAGCCCAGTGTTGAACTGCTTACTTTGGAAATCTTTCCTGCAGCATCTTCATAGATTGGCGTGTGGGTCTCAGATGTTCAGTCCATCTCACTATCTCTTTATATTCAGCTCGGGAAAGTCTCATCTTCCTTTGATTGTCTGCCGTATCTTAAAATTACAATCAGCGAGAGAGAGAGTTTGATTAACTGATGTCACTTGCAGTCTGACTTGCCAGCTGTCAAAAACAGCTGTACCTGCATTGCTAACCTAACGTAGATGTTAACGCCTGACGCAACACATTGCGCAATATAAATCATTATGTGTCATTTACGAAGGATTGCTGAATTGCTATCATAGGCAAAACAATGTCAAATATGTCACATAGTAATAAATAAGGCGTAAAGGACCGCTTTACCCCCGATTCCTGCAGTCTGTGAACGTTTCCCTTTAGCCGCTTCCCGCTAGGAAGTTGAAGGGGTTACTTTGGTGTGAACAGCGTGTTGATTGGTTAATTCTACCAAGCGACTGAGTATACACGCAGGCGATTGGTCGATTTGCAGCGAGAAGGCGGTATCCAACAAAGAGACACACTTGCTGCATCTGCGAGGCATTCGTGGATTTTCGTCAAGCTGAATGGTAGAAGTTCAGATTCTTTAAATTAATGGACGTTGGTTGTTTTGCAACGCTCATCGAAAATTCTGCCGTCGCACAGAATGAAACAAATATGAAAGTCATTAAACTGTACGGGGGAGGAGACTCAGAGGGATGTGTCAGAAACAGGCACGGGAAGGAGGAAAGCATGAGCTCATTTGAATACATATGCAACGATATACAGTGACTCCAATATTTATCAGTAATGTCAGTTTTTATGGACAGTTTCAGCCCTGTTCCTTTGTGCAAATCGTATATCTAAACGGAAAATTTGAGCTAAAATGAGAGTAGATTAATACATTTTTTTATATTACAAATAAAAACATTTGACTATTGTTAAAACTATTTGATTGCAGTTCTTGAATTCTTATTTCAATAAAACGGAGCTTTCCAAATTCCACTCTGCAGGTGCAAAATTAATATATATAAACTACTGTAGTGCATATTCTGTTGTCTTGATAGGTGTTGGATCAGGAGGCGGTTAGGGGAACTATCTGTCCCACCGGATGCTGGTCTGGGCTTCACTTAAATGCTTCCAAATAATTTGCAGGAACCCGAGAACCAGCAGCACCTTTCACAAAGGTAGGGCTTTAAATGTTCCCAGTTTAAATACATAAATCATACAGAGGCTGACGATGTAAAGTGAAGTGCCGGGGTACAAAAAGCTTCACATTAATGAAAGACACAAGAATAATGGTAAACTTTAGGGATAGATGTTTTCTCAGCCTATAGTTGTGAGTTTGAGCTGCTTTCAGTTCAGTAGTAAAAGCTCTGTAACTGCTACAAAAGCAAAGTGGTGTTAAAGGAAAATACAGTCTGAAGTTAACTGCTGATTTATTTATTCTTTATTTCCCTCAGAACTATGTGATTGCCTCATGTTTTGGACTGTGGATTTTTATACTGAGATACTGTGATGTGACTAAAATCTTTAAGACCCTGTTTGTCAAATACATCCCTTGAGATCAATAATTTTGAAATTGCATTGTAATTAGTCTCTGAACAGTGCTAAACCTCAGTCTACCCTAATAGATTTTCTCCTTAACCTTCTCCTTTTACAAGCAGATGTGGGGAAGTCTCAAAGACATTTTATGGCAGGTTCAATATTTTTTGTCTCTTTCTATTCTTTTTTTCTATTTTTGTGAAAGAAAAAAAAGCTTCACAAATTTCACCGCAAATAATTTGCCTTAAAATGTGCTAAAAAAAATCCTAACACAAATTGGTATTATTGTCTACTGGCCTTTGACGATATCAAATAACTCTGTGGTCGTTGCGGGTGAACAACGCATCGGTGATCAGAAAGGCTCTGTCTGACCTGTGGTGCATCAGAAAATAGAGCTCATTGTTGTTGGGCAGTAGGATGTCTGAGATGAGCTGAGGTCTCGGGCTGTCTGTTCACCGACACAGTCCCTGTGTCTGAAAGGGCTCAGTTCTCTTTGGTGGCTACAAAAGGGAGCTGTGTAGTGGGATTGGTATGGCCAGATAAGATCAGGGCCTCTGAGGAAGTCTGGGCTGATTGCTACAAAGAGCTGAGGTCAGGGGCAAAAGGAGCAGTTTACTCATCTAGGAATCAGAGGATCAGGGGGTTTGGTTGGTAGATGCTTGTGTAATAGGTATATAAAGATGAGTGTAATACGATGGCATAAAAAGATAAAATTCAGAGAAGAGGTTGGAAGGCGGTGTACTGTAATGCCCAAAACGCAAAGGGATCAGAGATTTTGTTGGCTTTATGTCAGGTGTGTGTAAGTAATCCTTTGTGCGCTCACAAAAAAATCAGTTTGTGTGCTCTGTTGATGGCTATGAGAGCCACAGTGAGCTGTGATGAGAGGTGAAGAGCGGAGCGAGGCGTTGGAGGGGCTACGTGGAGAAGATGTAGGGGGAGAGATGAGATACTTTGGAGGCTGCGTGTAAACAGGGCAGTAGTACACACAGTGCCGTTAACCAGCTGTGAAGCCTGCTCACAGTGGGAGATGAATTTACAAAGGATGTTTGCCTCTGATATCCAGGAGATGTTGCACTGATCTCTGCTCTGCTGCTCTCAGCGCACCATTGTAGTGCTAAGCACTGTGCCACTAATGGCACTTATATGCCTTAATGCCTGGAAAACATTTACATTTTGCTTGCAGCAGAGGGAAAGAGTGTGCTCTTGTGTGTGTGTGTGTGTGTGTGTGTGTGTGTGTGTGTGTGTGTGTGTGTGTGTGTGTGTGTGTCTGTGTCTGTGTGTGTCTGTGTCTGTGTCTGTGTCTGTGTCTGTGTGTCTGTAATTGCGTTGTGTGTGTGTATTTTATCGACAGCATCTTTACCCGATGAATCTGAGATTTGTGAGGCTGCGTAATTTCCTTTACTCATCACACATTTTTAAGGGAACTGCAAGTCCTCCCGTGTCTTGCACATTAGTTCCTTCTTACCGTATCAAGTGTTATTACTCACCTCACAGACAGAGCATTTTGTTACACTAGATTTTCAGCATTACTGTCATAATTTTTCTTTTTTCCCCCCATTCGTGAAGTGTCTTCACTCCTTTGCTCCAAAGAATTGCTCTCCAATCTTCAGGGAGTCGAGTATCCCAGCTCTAAAATTCACAGTTTAAACATGAAGTAAGCCATAACCAAGAAATGCCTGTAGTATTAGCAAGGTATCAGATTCATACATTCCCCTTTGAATGGCACGCCTGGCCCCGAACATCCCACATCCATATTTTACATCGTGGAAGACAAGACACATGTGTTTCACCATAGCTTTCAAAGCCGTTTCTTCCATTTATTTTATTATCCTTTAATGAATTTAATTAGAGGACATGTAATTAAATGCAATTGTGTTCACCCCATAACACAAATAACACACACACACAGATGCACACATTTGGCAGGGTGCTGCTCAAACAACATGTGCGATGTGAACAAATTTAGTGGATTAATAGGGGATTGATAATAATTTGGGATTGTATTTCACTCTAAACGGCTGCATGTGAAAACAAAGGCTGCAGCCCAGGCTCATTAATCATAGTCAACGGGTTGCCCGGGTGCAATTTGCATGTCCGAGGTGGCTGCACATGCTGCCGTTTGGACTGGGTTGCTGGATCCACCTTGATTAGGCCAGACCTTTAATGCTGTGTCAATCAAGGATAAAGCAATAATGGTGTAACAGAGAAAGAGGGAAAATTATTACTGAACGCTCCATCTCCTGTCCGCCTTCCCCTATCTGTCTGACTTCTATTTATTTAACTTAAGTATTATTTTAATAGTTTAATGAGAAATAAAACAATTTTGTAAGAGTTATTGAAGGCAAAATTAAATACCGTACCTGAATATCTCAATTGTAATATTTTATTTTCATGTATATTAATTCACCTCGACATGCATTCTTGTTTCAAAAATGTGATAATACCTGGTCCATTAAATAGATATACTTTCAGATATTTTGGAGAATTTAGAAGAAATAAACTGTTTGTGGGTTAGTCTGGTTTTTTTTTTTGTTAGTCACAGATGGAGCTTCACAGTCATTTCCACAGCAGATAATTGGTTTGAAGCATGATGCAGCAAAGTTCAAAATATAGTACAATTTGACAAACCTGTAATCTCACCACTGGCTCAATACACTGAATGCTAATGATCTCATCATGAAGTTAAAGAAGAGGCAATGTCTTAATGGCTTTTTACCTCCATGAGAGGTGCGGATTGTGTGTACATGCATGTGATATAGTCGTGAGTGCATGTGTGTGTGTTGGTTTTATGTCTCTGAAACACACAGATACTCACCCCCCCCTACACACACACACATACACACACACACACACACACAGACACACACACACACACACACACACACACACACACACACACACACACACACACACACACACGTGAATGTGACTTGTGTCTGGTCGCTCTACCTAGCTCTGCAGCCGAGGCTCATGCTGTGCTCTCCCCCATCCCCTAATATCCTCGGGGCATTTTTCTCATTATCAAATATTGTTTGATGTCTTTGTTTCTTGATGATTAACCATGGTCACCAAACACTGGTCTGGATTGTTTAAAATTTAATTTTGGGGCTCTGAAGTACCTGCAGAGGGGCTGACTGGTGGGGACACCCGTATTTTATGTATGCTATTTTTCACGCTTAAATGCAAGAGGACACACATTGAAAAACATAATAAATCCTGGAGGAGAATCATTAGTGGAATACTAGTGATTTTTATTACCATTGTTATTCAATGCTGTATTGAGATGCAGTAAATTATTCTGGTTATTATGTTTTTTATGGATTCAACCTCATTTTGGAAATAGTTATATTGCTCCTCATCCTGTAGAGATAAAGCCTCTCCCTATTTACTTTTCTGTTTTAAACATTAATTCTGCATGTACACTAAAAATATTTATTTTCAATGAGGAAAAATATTTTTATATCTTTTTTTTATACTACTGTATATGTGTTCCTTTCGCCATGATTGTCTCTACAACCTATTTTAGTGGCGATTTGAAAATCATATAGAAGAGCATTCTGCCGCGGGAATCTAAGATTTATGACAGAATCGATATTTTAAGCAAACAAATAGGGAAACAACACTCTCCCCTAATGCCAGCATGTCAAAACTATATTGAATACTTGAAATATCTGTGTATCTAAGGCTGAATTGCAGCCATTGTACCGGTCTAATGATATTATCCTCTGAAATTTGGAGTGAAAGAAAAATGGCAGAAATGAGCACTTCCATTGTCTGCCCCATTTTATTTAAACAAATTGCAAAGCAGAGAGATGCAGACTGGGGAGAGATTAAGCCAGGAAGAGAGAGAGAGACAAAAAGAGAGAGAGAGTGCTCTGTAAATGAAAGGTTATGCGTCGTCCCATGTGTTTGTATTGTCAATAACTGGAGAAGGCTGTCAAGAAAGTGGGACGATAAAGGTCAATAACTCAGGCAAATGTGTTTGTATTTGTACACTCCTGCTGATAGCATAGCAAACGTCAGGGCTCGTGTCAGACACCCAACAACATCACAAATAGTGGGGCTAGCACTAGAATAGTCATTATTATTGTTGGTGCTGGAAATGAGAGGGAACCTCAGCACATGGCTGTGACAGCCGGCACAGTGTCACTCAAACGTCACTCCATAATGAAATACACCAGAGATCAGAAAAGGCGATGATAAAGTGTAAACACAAAGAGATTATGCTGCGGGATCATTTTGATATTTGCCTTATTTTTCTGTCTCTCAATAAATACAGTCGTTAACATGGTTTTTTTTGGAACACTTGAGACAAATGTAAATACAATATTAGGATAATTTGAGTGGTAAGTTTTATTTACTTTAAAATAACTATCGCAAAATTAGAATAAATCTAATTTTTCATCCGGTCTTGCTCATTAGGGGTTAAAAAAATGCTACCAGTGTATTATAGTTAAATTGTGACTTTGTGAATTTAGCTCCTTATAAGCAATGAAATTAATGGTAAGCAATTTGCTTCTCCTATAAAAGACAAAATAGCAAATAAAATTGGTTCGACATACTTTTGCCATGCAGGTTAAATTGCAAAAATTAGCTTAATCCATTTTCTTTGATTCATATATGTGCTGAAGTGTTATTTTATTTCTCTACCATTTAGTGTGTGTCTCTGTGGCCTTGACTGTAATAAATGTGCAATTAACAGACTTAACTAATTCATGAGGAACATTGTGAAACTAACGAAGGGCATAACTACTGTACAGACACTGCTGTCATTGGTGAATATTGTTATTGTTCTGCTTTTAATTGCTGGAGGAGCAGCAGGAGGGGGAAGAGGTGGAGGAGAAGGAGAAGGATGCAGAATGTTTTAAATATACTTCCTCGGTTACCATAGTGAAAAGAAGAAACACCGGCTCCCTCCTGACAGTTATGTCTAACGTCAGAGGTATGTGGAGGTGATAATATCTCTCGTTTCACCAGTTACCAAACAAGTGATTCTTTACACAACTCAAACAGTCATAAGTGGAAATACCCCACAAAACAGCATGAAATCCTCTGACCATTCATCTTGGTCTGTGGTCAAAGAAAATAAGAACTGTATTTTTTGTCTCTCATTAACACATAGTCTTCCTTTCCTACACCACACAAACACAGTCTGAGCTATTTCAAGAATTGTGACTGTGGAATCAGCGTGAAAGTGTATGCTTCATTGTTCGAGGAAACTGAAATATGTGAAGTTATAAATCATTTTAAGTAAATTAAAAAATATGCAGCTCATTCTGTTTGGAATAAATATAGGTGTTTCAATTCAAAGCTGATTTACTGTTCATTCCTACAGAAATTGTTGTCATATTATTGTGAGCATATGAAGCAAAGTGTACTTTTAGTAAGTATGTAAAGTCCATAGTGGGAAGCGGATCCCTCTGCCTCTGTTACCTTCTCCCCAGTCAGTTTGTTTGTTGGCTTCGGAGCCTCGTAGTGGTTTACATTACATATGATTATGTAAATCTCAGGCTGTTCCTGTGCATTATGGGCCAACGCATTGTCAAGATCTTTTCTAAAGCAGTCAAGTAGCTATTTCTGAATTCTTTTATTATCTGAGAGTGCAACAAAGAAAGTCTTTTGTTCACTGTTTGCCGCACACACACTCCCATGCATACACAAACCCTCCTGCTGCCGTCCATGACTTACTACTGTCCCCTAGTGGTGCTCGACTTTACAATCTCCCTCAACTCTCCATCTCCATCAACTTTCCACTCTACCTTTGCTTGACTCCCCCCCAGCGCTCTCCCACTCCCCGTCTGTGTGCTTTTCTCCCTGCCTTATCATGCTCAAACATTTAAAGGGTTGATTTGTTGTATTGTATGACAGAAAGCTCAAATTATGCATTGCTGTGTCCACAGTGGCTTTGCCTTCAATGGTAGGCTCAAATAGTGTCAACAAAAACAGGAACCCTGATGTTTTGTGTCTATTGTGAGGCCAGAGCTCACGTCAATAAGGTATTGTTCAGTGTCACACCGAAACTGCACTGAGAATGTTATCAGACCTGTGGAAAAAAAGGGTGTGCACATAATAGTGCTAAAATGTAAGTATGAGTGTTTGGACAAGCCCAACGCAAAGGCACACGGAAAGAGAGCAGCTTTAGAGCACCGTCACCTCTTACCTCGCTGTTTTTTTATTTAGTTGTGATATACAGACACACAACACTTCTGTGAAACAAACCTTTTTTTTTTGCATCTGTGATTTTTTTTCCCATCCTATAATTACTCCTCTATTATTTATTTTTGGTGGTATATTTTTAGTGAGGTCAAAAGAGTCATCTCTTATCCTCGCTGTCAAAGAGTTGATCCTTCACTCCTTCTGCTAACAGCATGCATTTTTGTGCTTTTTTAAAATGTTGTTTCCCCGTCCCAATCACTGTTATTCCAGGTCTAATTGGTGGGTTAACATGGAACGGCGCTAATAAACAACAGGGTAAAAGGGTCAAAGTCTCAACTTGCGGTGCACGGACACACTCAGTCAAGTCACTCATGTCAAATGACCAATTATACAGGTTATAGAAGATGGCACTTCTGTCTAAAGTGCCGCCTGCCTCCTGGGATAGCTCTCCAACGAGAGGGCTATCACTCAAACCCAAACCACATTCATTCATTAGCCTGTTAAGATGGGCATCAATTATTCATTAAGAAAGTGGCCAGTGGATTATTTCTGTCAGCGCTGGGCTTATTGTATCAAAGGTTGATTATGGCTTGGTTGATTTAGCACACACATTGTGTAATCAACCCCACCAAAATGTAAAGAAACAATATTAAAATGACCAATGTGAGTTTTAAATTTCACATTGCAGAAAAATATTTTATTTTGATCGTTTTTTGTTTGAAAATGTGTTTAAAACTTTGTCATAAAAATAATATTTGTCTATACTGAGTCTTTGTTATTACAAACCTTTCTATTCCTATCCCTTTCTAACAACCTTTTGCTCACCTTCTTTCCTTTTTTCCATGGCATCATCCCCAAAATCCACACTCACACCACTCTATAAAGTCTTTTTATTACAATGTTAATAAGTCCTGAGGGGGATTTCTGAGAGAACCCCTCTGAAAGGGGAACTAGTAAAATAGTCGTGTTAAGCTGGAGGACTGACAAAGCTTTAGCTGAGACTGCAAACATGAATTAATACGGCCTTTTTTTCTGTATACAGATTCCACCGTGGACATAAAGTCTTTATTACACAATGTGTAATAGAATTTAACTAGTTCTTAACTTTATAGACACATTGAAGATGTTTTTATTACTCTTATTTTTACGTTGACATCATTAAAATGTAGATTTAAGTGAAAAAAATTGTCAGATGACAATAGAATCCATTACTAAAATACATAAATGTGGTCTTATCTTATTGTATTTCAGTTTTGTTCTTTTTTTTCTTTTTTTTTAATCTAAAGGCTTATGACATTAACCTTTTTTTTTTTTCTTCCTTTGACCTACGGCATACCTCATGAAAAGTCGAACGGGAAAAGTGGCATTCAAGCAAACATGCGGCGAGTGAGGCAATGTTTTAGCAAATACAGATGGAGTGTTTAGGAGATTAGCATCCTATTACAACACACCGCAGAGCTCTTCAGTGTCATGTTTGCGGGGCTCTTCGATGACAAATCTGACCTCTGACTTCAGAGAAGTTGTTCAAAAGCACCAGATAGCATTCATTGGGGCAGATAGGGCGTGTAAACACACACACACACACACACACCATGTAAGCAATTCTTTCCTTTTTTATCAAACTTTTTCATACCCGTTTTCATTTGTTTTTCCTCACTTGACTTCTTGGCTTTAATTACACGTGGAGCAAAACATTGTGAATGTATTTTCAACCACATAAATACAGTGCGACTGTGTCACCATACAGACACTTTATTTACTTTGCCTTCCATAAAACAAACAAAAAGAAATTCCACTGGCCGAGCACATACAGGATTGTCCTATTTTTAGACTGTAATGTTCTTCACAGGCTTGAGTCGTATTTTGTGGCTACGTAAACGTGGCTACTCTTTCACACATACGCAGTTATGTGGTTAGAACACTAGATCACTGCATTTCGTGTATTTCCTTCCTCCACCAACCCAAGTGTTAAAACAATATCCAAGCCTCATGTTGTCACACAATGTCACCACTTCACAGGTTAGAAAAATTTACTGGGGGTGGGGGGGTGGGGGCATGGGTGTGTTGCTGCTTTTGCAGTCATAATGAAGGATAAACACTGAGACGAGGTGACAGAGCGCAGACCTTGGACTTGGCCCTCAGCTTTGAGCTGCAGCAGGCGCTAGTACATGATGCAATGACAGCTCTTTGAGATTGCGGTCGAATGAGTTCTTGCTCGGTGTAAAGAAACTATTCATAACAGCTTTTCCTGAAAAACCATCTGGCTAAATTCACATAGGCCATACCTTATTCGCGCACCTCCTTTACTACTCTCGGTGGAATTTGCTTAATTTTCTGTCTTCTTTTTCCCCTCAGGTTTGTGCAGCACTTGCAGAGTGAGACTCCCTCAAGAATGTGTCTAATTTAGTGGCTAAGAGGCAGATTTATACCTGTGCTAGTTATGGAGAAGGTTGCTCCCTCGAGAAACCCAATGACTGTTTACGGGCGGCCCGACAATGCCTTAGCAGATGATGAAGCACCTGCCAGAGTTCCTCCCATGTCTGCTCCATTCCTCTCTGTCTGTCTGCTCACCTCCCTTCCTCTCACTTTCTTTCTTACTTCAGCCTTCCTTCCTGTCTCCAGCCCTTTCCCTTCGCTTTGTTCCTTTCCTCAGCAGACTTCTTCAGCTACCACAGAGTTTGTGCGCTTCACAACCGTTCCTACCGCTCTCCCTAGAGCGAACCCATCCAGTCACTATGTCTACTTTCTGAATAAGAGAGTTTCGGCCTCCTCATTCCCCCGTCATCCCTCTCTCTGCCTCTTCTCACATACACACATACTGACAAATCGACAGCTGTATGCACACACACTCACTGGCAAAACAGAACTGTGGTCAGGTTTGGTTTATGACAGGGTAAGGCAATATCAAGATTGTTTCACAGCAGTGTCATCACACGAGATGTATTGCTGTCAGGAGCAGGTTGTATTTGTCTGGGCCCATGGCTGAAGCCATTTTGGGAAGGAGAAAATCTAATATCATATGACTTCCTCTAGTATAAAAGTAAAGCGTCAGCTGTAAATCTGATACACAACTACAGCAGTGTGTGTGAAGAGGGGGCTCTCAGTTACATGGAGCTCATTCGTAAAATAAGGATTGGTCTCTTGGAGTAAATTCTAATGAGGAGGATGGAAATTAGAGACAAGAGGTTCGGATCTCTAGCCCATATATTTGTACATGGACTTAAACAGATTATGGGGAAATGAAAGTAGAAAGCATGCATTTGTTATTTGCTTTATACATATTTTCTACTATATATTTATTTGTCCATGTATCTCCTTTTTCCATTTATGATGAACAGTTATTAGAAAAAAGAAAGGTTAGGAGATCCTAACAAAATTTATGTGCTATCCTGAAAACTTTGTTTAAAGAACACACAAGATAAATATATTTATTTTACCACAACTGCACAAATTCACGTATTTCACATTTTAAAGGTTTTCATTTAATTTATATTTGTGATATGATATACTAGCACTTTGCTTATCATTAAAATGATATTTCCTGCACTAAAGCCCTGTAAACATATTATAAATATTCCCCAACACTGTATTTATGTTTCTGCTTGTATCAATTGCGAATTAAATCATAAAGCGTTGTCCACAGAACGATAATCCCTATCCCTTCTTTCCCTTAAATATCCTGGCTGCATTGCACTCAATGGGCTGTAACTTGTTAATGTATGTGGTATGATTTTGCACCTGTAATTAAGTGTCAGTTCATAAACACACAAACACTAATAATACCCAGAGCTTTTCTTGGGAGAGCCTGGTGGTAGCAATAACCCATCCATCACTGTCCCTAATGAGGCCCCATATAGACAAGTCAGTGGAGGTTTCCTGGGCCGTTCAGTCTTATTTTTCATCCTCACTATGATAACTGCCCAAATCCCCAGTAAGATGATATCAGCCTGGATGAGGAAGATGATAATTTGTTTATGTTTGCTAGTGAGCCTGTAGACTGACCACACGCACGTGCAAGTTCGGGGCGCTGCTCAAAGTTCCCATTAACCCCACGGTCGTACGAGTGTTGGTGATGTTAATCAAAACCAACACTGTTAAGTGCAGGGTGGCTAACATGGCTTCTGTTTTCAATGTCGCCATTAATAACGTGATGCAGAGAAGCCGACTCGAGGAGCTAATGAGGTGTCACAGGTCATTCGGACCAATCGGAGTGCACCACAGGACATTAGCAAAACAAAGACTGTAGCTTTTCCACAGCATGGTTGAGTGTCGGGGAAGAGGATGATGCTAATACAACAAAAGCACACTAATCAAGCTAGAATAAGATGATAATCCGATTGAGATCTCTTTTATTTATGTATATTTGACTTCAAATTTTCTCTCTGAGCCTGCAGAAGCAAACAATAGAATGTGGCTGACATACGTAGATCTATATATTAATATATATTGTGTAATTTCAAAAGAGGACGCTCTTTGCTTTGTTGGACAGATTTTATGGTCTGGATCATCACAGCACTGGGGTCGAGATAAAATTTTGACCGGGCCTGTGATCCTACAGTGAACATGAGGAAGTTTCACAACACAGCAACTCTGGTGTTATTTAGAGGACTGATGGTACGCTTTAGGGACTTTAGGGACAGCAGAGGTCTGGGTTCCTGATGTTGGGACTGATGTGTATCTTGAGATGTAAGCTGACAAGAAATTTTATTAATTTGTATTCTCTTGGACTTCCTGTAAAAATTAGGTGAGTCACCATAGATTCTTGAAAGCAATGCTCATAAGCCCAAAGGTATTCAGTTTAAAATAATTTAATCAAATATTTGATTATTATTTGTTTGATGAAAGATAAAAATGATTTATTTGCAACTTAAGTTGTTTTTCATTCTGATTGGATCACAATCCTGATCCAACGCTAAGTGTTTTGGGGCTCCTGTTTTACTATCAAACAATTGTCTGCAAAGGTTTTTATGGGATAGTTTTAAGAAAACATGTCAGAGTTATAGAGCCATATAATATTTGACAATACTAATGTGAAGAATGACCTCTTTTTTCTTCCCTGTGTTTAATGTGTTGCTGTAGCTCCCACCCCCAAAATATTTAATCTGCCTTGAGACCCAGCGATGATTCCCATTGTTCACATCCACTTAGTGATTAGTGTGCATTAAGTTAATAATTAGTGGCTACTCTTGGAGTAGTAAATTCTTTGATATTTTTTTTCTGCCATTAGTCGTGTCTGACGATAATGACAGAGGATGTGACGTCTGACAAATGTGGCCTGCCACTGTGGCTGGTGCTATAAGAGTTGAAGGAGGTGGCTACATCACAATGCTAATGGAGGAGAAGAAAATGGACATGTCAATCCTGTCATCATATTATATTTTAAACCGAGAAATTTGTTGTCACTCTTGCAGGCCCATAATTTTATGCCATTAAAAGTGCCACGGTGGGGAAGATTGAGGGAAGAAAGAAGGAAGGAAAGAGAGGTGGGCTCAGAAATGAAAGCATTTGTAAGGGTTTTCTACCTCTTTCTCCCTCCATGCCTGGTTCCCCGCTACTTTTGAGGTGGAAACTTTTGGCATTTCTTGAAAGCATAAAGACTGGTTGAGGCTTTAAAGTGAACATAAAGTCAATCATGTTGGCTTGAATTACCCTGCAATCTCTGTCAGTTAGTACCCCCCCTCCTCCTCAGCCATGAGATGTGTGTGGGAGTGGGGTGTAGACGTGTGTGCACACTTGTGTGTGTGCGTTCATTTACATACTGTGAATGTGTGTGATGAAGAGAAGTTGAAGTCGGGGACTGCAATGAAAAGTGGAGGCTGATTTTAACATCTCACTGCCACCAAAGTCTAGCATAACTGTTATATTAATAATTATGAAAAGACTTTTTTTTCTTTATAAAGTAATTCCTTATTTAAACCAAACCAAGAGGCCACAATGTAATGCGCTACGGGTCTGAGCAACTCTTGACATTTTTTTATGATTTTGCAACTAATCGAAAAACGTTGTAAGAAGTAACTGTCACTTGTTCCGATTTGTATGCATGACAACCTTTGTCATCTCTAAAAATATGAGACCCCACCAGGTCTTTACATTATAGGCAAACATTTGCAATTATGATGAATTCCGCCAGCTTATCTCGAAAGGAACAGGTTCTTACTGATGGACAAGTAGACGTTTTAATGAAATCAGCCGCTTTAAGCTGATGAAATAAAGATTGCTCCACCTCAGGGCACACTCAAATTAAATTATCAAGATGACTACATGCATGCCGCCTCCCTCCCTCCTACTCAGGTATGGTAAAGGTCTGAACACACTGTACTTCTTCTGTGTAGTATTTGTGAAGTAACTACTCCATAGTGGTTGATGCTCACAGCTCTTCATTTTTCTATCCCATGCATTTGCTTAAGACCCAGGTTCTCCATCCAAAGGGATGAACTAATGTCAAAACCATGTGTTTCCCCAAGAGACTGAGCGAGTAGAGACTGTGATGCAAACGGTTTTACGGGTACAGATAAACAAGAGCCCAATAGCTCAGTAGAGGTCTGTGGAAGGTGTCCAGAGTCCTTCACCTTAAAACAATGTTGGTGTTGGGGAAAGAGGGGCTGTGACTGGCAATAGGAAACACCTGTGCTGGGGTGAGCAGGCGGGCAGCGCACTTGGTTAGAAGCAGTGGGAGTTTAGGGGGTTTTAGAAGAGGAAAGGAAGGCAAGGGGGAGGTTTAAAGACAGTTGGAAAGGCCACCACATCCCTGCCTTTTGCCGCTGTGAAGCGAGGGCTTAAGTCAATTAGTTACAGTAATGTCCTGACCCTTCGATTTTAACATGTGCTGGCAGCACGAAGCTGAGGCCTGGGGTTGAGCTTCAGAAGATGTACATGTTTGATGCAAACAGAGACACACAAAATGGATTACAGCTTTTGTTTTTGTGGGGACCCTCCACCCCCACCCCACAGCAATAAGTTGTACAGTGAAAAATCACTAGAGTGTTACCCTGCATCTCCTGATTATTATTTTGCTTATGTTCTCTATCTTACAACATTTTCTGATGTAAGAACTTTAAATAAATGTGTTAACCACATAATGAAACTACAACACTTTTGGCATCTAAAAGCCCGGGGTAGCATTTCAAATGATTTCTATATTTTAAAGTTTAAAAATGTCAATTTTTTTTCTACATTCAGATGTAATATGGCTTTTAGTTGGCTTGAATGGCTGTAAGATATTTTGATTTGAAACATAGAGATTTTTCACAATCCCAGTAGCCTAAAAAACATGTTTTTCTTAGGTTGAAGGGATCATTAGTTTAACAGATTTCACTATAAAGTTAGCATGCATGTCAAAATGAGTTGTTAGATATCAATACACACTGATTAATTTATTTCTCTATAGTAACATACAAGTTGTAAGCTGTATAGAGGCAACTTGTCGAGGCATATGAATTTTATTGATTTTTAAAAATACCTATAAAAAAGTGTGTACACTGTAGACATGCAAATCTCAATAGAAACAAAATGCACACACTTCTACAGTCGATCATCATGTGAGGTTTTGCATCTATCATCCTGTCCTCAGCGACCCGACGCTCCACCCTCAAGTCAAGTTGATCATCCCATCTCCTGCTTCTGTGTCCTGAGGAGCCTGCTGTCAATTTATCAGACCCTTTCTTTTAATTTCATACTTTCCACAGAGTAAGCATCCATCTCTGCAGCACCGTTCGAGGGTTCAGAGCCGAGCCGTGTGAAACAAGCTGATGTGTAGCCTGCGACTGACAGGGAGAAGCGGGTTGTGATGGAGTAACGATCTCATGAAAAAAGAGGAGATTCTGGTCTATAGTCAGCAGCTTCTATTATTTGTGGTTATTCAGTGGTGATGGCTGGAATCCAATTATATACACATTAAATATAATTTCCACTGAATAATGTGCATTGGGAAATGTTGATAATATGACCTTATGTGACATAATATACACAAAATAAGTATATATTATGTACAGTACATTAATATATATATAGGTTTATATATATAGGTTTGATGCTGGGTTTCTTCCATTCTACTTATAACCTTAAAACAGGTGCAGAGGAGCACAATATATTATTTTAATGCATTTTCCATTATCTACAGTATATTGTAGATTGGCATTGGCATTAATAAAAATAGAGATAAATGGATACATATCAAGAAATTAGGTATATAATTAGATCTTAAGAACCAGGCACACAATTAGAACAATTAGAGAATTATATTCATGTTAAATACAAATGAATTCACTTCTGTTTCTTTGGTTTATACATATGAAATATGGATATAAAGCAGATTTGACAAGTAAAATATCTTTAAGTTTAATCTTAATTCAAGAGCCCCTAAAGCCTTTTTCCATACGTAGCCCTCCCTTCATCTCCGCTTTCCGGATCTTCCTCCCTTTCTCTGTCTGTGTCTAACAAAATTAATTACTGTATGTTTTATTTTATGAAGGTGTCAGGATGAAATGATGAATGGCTTGTAATATCAAAAGATTAAAGGCACAATACAATGACGGACGCGCCTGCTTACATTGTGGTAGTGCTTACATGCAGACACATGTACACACACACACACACACACACACACATACACTCACACACACACACACACACACACACACCATGCATAAAGTCTCTGGGGCCGCTGATATCTGGTTTCATATTTGATATTAACTTACTGAGGGGGGCGAGTCTGGCCGCAATGTCATTACCAGTGGTGGATGGGCATAATAGAAGTGAACTTTTCAAAAAGGTCTTCGTATTTGCAGCCAGGGACTTTCTTGATAAAATTCCATATTGATATGTACACTGGTCCCCTCATTACGGCCTCAGATGAAAAAGAGCATTTCAGTGTTCTTTAATGAGCGCTGTACCAGTGAAGGTCATCTTAATGGGGTTCAACTTGCTGTTGGGAGCCAGAGGTAATATTCTAATGAGAAAGAGCCACTACACCACTCTAGTAATTTTGTAATTGCACCCATGGATGCCATTTTATTGTTGCCCGTGCAGAGGTATTAAAGTGCTTTGTTGTCATTTGCAACATTGCTTGTCCTCCCCGATCTGCTTTGGTGGTCCAGCCGATATGTGCATGCTGTCGCACAACCTCTCATTAACATATTTCAAATCCACTTCACATGCTATCAAGTGTTTATTGGAAGCTATAGTTTATTCATTGCTTTTTTTTATGGGTGAAGGGACGCCTTGGTCGACTACCAAAAAAGAATGAATATCAACCCTGGTACTCAACAGTGTGGCGGAACAGGGGCAGGAGAACCGTTCATGTGCATTTGAGCATGTGGTTGCCCAGTTTGTCTGCTCATGTGTTGATTTCAGCAAGCCTGAGTGCATGTCAGTTAAAAAAGCAAAACAAAACAAAAAACTTCTTGCCTGCAGTTGTTTCTCCTCTGCCTCATTGTTTTCTGTAGAATCACATGAATATTTGCATGTTACAGCTGTAAAGTGTTTTTATTTTTCACGTATGTATTCTTTCGGATGAACAAGATGAGTTTTATTTCTTATAATCTACACATTGTTCATGGTTGTCATGGCACCTAAATTACAGATATATACTTTTCAGATATGCAGCAGTACTACTCAAGACTTTAATGCGTAAAATCAGCGGCATACCCCTTTAAGCAAGAAAAACTTAATTCAGAGATTACAGAGTACAAAGAAGAAGTAATCCTTCCTCCTCTGAACTGGAGTTCAGTCTCTGAATAAATGTCCCACTGACCTGCGCCGACAAGACAAATGAACGGACCAGCGGCACGTGGTGCCCAGCTGCAGCGGCTGAGCTTCTCCCCCAAAGTAACATTAGCTCTAAACTCAGATGAGAAACAGAGCTTTGTGAACTGTACCTTCTTCACCAACCGTATTCAAACTTAGTTTCACTTGGTCCAGCAGTTTAATGAGGCTTGAGAGTGTCATCATTTCTGAAACACTTAGGGACTTCATCTCAATTAAGGAACAAATGGGTTAGAATGATTTTTCCATTCAACAGATGATGGAGTCAACTTCAGATGACAATTTTTTTTGTTAAATAAAAAATGGTCTTTAAGGAAAAAGAGGTGAAAATGAACTCGAACTGGCTTTAGGATTTTTTCCCTTCCTCTTCCTGTCTACACTATTATTCTCCTTTTGTAGGTCATGTCACTTTAAACAAATATTTTCACCATGACTTGTATGCACATGAGGGATAAACAGCAGAACCATTGGTTAAAGGTCATATGGCTTCTCTCCCTTTTGAAATAAAAAATGAGAGTCACGAATCAGCATCTTTTCGACTTGTAAAACAATCCAAATGATGAAACAGAAGAAGGATAAGTGTATAGAGTGAAACCTTTCAGGCAAGCATGCACTCTATGGGGAATTCCGTTTTATTCAAAACACTTAAATGTGGATGAATTCCTGCCTGTCTCTGTAGACTGGCTGAAGCAAGCAGGAGTACAGGTGGCTGTGCAAAGGTATGAGAGATTTTTGAAGGTGATACAAAAAGGCAAGGCGGCGAACATCGTCTTTTAGATAAGACAGCCACCCTGCTATCCACGGGCCACATCCGTTTTATCACAACTGGCAGCAAATTAAGGCATGTGTTGGCGGGGGGACGATTGAAAATGAAACCCGAGGCTACGACCGCATTCAGCCTGACTGCTTTCTTCCCTCAACACTGACATTAGGCTTTGATTCTCACATGAGATCCTCTGATGATGATGATGATGATGAACCGTAAAAAATGATATAGCTCAATAAAAGTACAAAAAAGCACAAGTTCATAAAGAGGACCTGAGGGCCATGTTAGATTCGGTCCATGCAGACGCATTTCTTCCCCCTCTGCAGGCTTTTAGAGATGATTACCTTGGATATTTATGGCTGAAGCATTTTTTGATTGAAGGGAGTAAGTGTGGCTTGATGTTTGTGTCTGCTGGCTCTTATGTGGCTGCACACAGCCAATGGAGTTGATTTTCCCTTGCGATTACTCCAGATGTATGGCCTGTTATCTGTTAAAAAGTGGACTGATGCACTTTGTTGGTTTCAGTGTCATTTTTAAACGTCGCTGCAAAAAAACCTTCTCCAATATATGAGAGGTGACAGAATTGGAAAACTGACTGATATCGACGTAGCGGTTGAAAGGATAGATGAGGTGGTTGTTGGGAGTTTTCTTGGTCACCTTGAAGGTCCGCATTGAATTCAGTTGAAGTTGAAACCTCGCCTTCATATGTCATAATAAGACCATTCCGATACATCGAGGTTTATGTCAATACATTGTAGAAAACTAACTGCTGTACGCAACCGACAAACAACAGGAACGCACCTCTCCTGTCTCTATTGATTCTTTTTTTTCTGTCTTCTCTCTATTGAGAGAGTTCAGACAGGAGAAGGAGGACTCTGGTGAGCACCAGCTCCCTCTTCTTTGGGCGGCGTCTGATGTGACTGGAGCCCTGTGATCTCCATGAGAAAACCCTGATGCATACAGGAAATAATCAGGGCAACACAGGCAGGGTTCAGAGGAATGCAAATATTTTCAGAGTGCTTAAAAAACAATACCACACACACACACACACACACACACACACACACACACACACACACACACACACACACACACACACACACACACACACACACACACACACACACACACACACACACACACGAGTGCACACCACATCACAAAATACCCCCCCACCCATCCAACCCTCACACACATAAACGCAGACATTGTACACACATTTAACCACAATACATAGCCACAAATACATCATACAACAGAGGAACAAATAAAAAAAAACAAAAAAACAACAACAACCAGCCCCCTGACAAAACTCTTCCCAAGTGCATTTGCATAAAACATTAAGCTTAACAAAATGATTACACCTGACAAGTTGAGTTGGAGGAAGAACATCGCCGGTGGCAGCCAGTTACTTGCAGATCCTGCAATCATTCTCTCGTCAAGCAACTGTTTCATGGCTGCCTTTGTAGGCACTGTCATGCTGCCGCATCATGATTAATCCTTCCCTTTTGTTTTCCTTTTCTCCCTTCCACCCTTCTCAGTCCCTCCCACAAATCCAATAAGTTGCCCTTAAATCAGGTTACCCTGCACCTTGCAGATAGGGGTATTGTGATGGATATGCCAAAATGCATGCCAGGCAGCATGTTTTTGTGCAGAAGCACTGTGAAATTGTACTGCTGTGATTCTGCATTATAGGGCTAAGTGTTTGTCTTGTAATGCAATTAAATGTGCATGTAAGCCGCCCCCACACTCCCCAAACTATTGTCTGCTGTATTTAATAATTTTATATACACTCTTTTGTGACATTGCCATTTAACCTGAGGTAAAACAGAATAATTTAGAAGAGTATTAAAAGAATAACTTTAGAATGTTTGCCGTGGAGAACACAAGCTGGATCATTTTAGGAAAAAAAAGATGGCTATCAAAACATTAATATCCTTCTCACTCATACAAGCCTGCTGAAAAAATCCTAGCTCTGCATACTTTGCTGAAGGATAGCTCGCAGATAAAGAAAGAGAGAGATTATTGTCTCCTTTCATTTCGGCCCCCCTGGCAGTGGTAGGTATGGTAATGTGGTTTTTGAATATTTGCAAGCATGAACTTAAGAAATGAGTGCTGATAAGGAGTGACAGCAACAGAGGCAGCCGAGATCTTCAGCATGACAGCCGATGTCAAAAACCCTGGTGACGCTGTCACAGTGACAAACTTTTCAAAAGAACAATGTACACACACTTTGTTATTGAAGTGAGCTGCTGCAAAGCCTTTGACAGTGTTGTCCCAGCAGTTAAAAAATGGAAACATCACCTAATTATGCACTCCATATTTTTTCTCTGAATACTTAAGCTTACAAACTTTCAACGTATGTCAATATACTTTGCAGAAAACCTGGTTGCTGTGGTAGCATTAAAGACACAGGCTGTGTAATAAAAGATTAAATCAGCCACATAAATCAAAAAGCACACTAGAAGTGTTGATTCAAGAGTATTTTGTCCTTCGCTTCTGCTGTTCATACCTCGAACCTGGTATTGACCTTTGTGAAGCAGGTGTCTTTCTGACTTGCAGTTTTACTTCTTTTAATCTTAGCTGTGCTTTTATTAGCGACTCTGCAGACCCTGTCATGTCTGCAAGGAGCCACGAGTATCGTTACGTTCAAAAAGAACCAGCTGGCCCATTGTTTAGGCTCTGCCAGCTGTGTCTATTTTCATAACCCATTTTCCTTTTGTCTGCTGCAGCCCCCTATAAAGTCAAGAGACAGGAAGGCAGAGTTGTATTTCACCATTTTCTTGAACTCGTACCCTTACAATCACCTACACTCCACATTTTGCAGTCGGTGTGTGTGTGAGTGTGTGTGTGTGTGTGTGTGTGTGTGTGTGTGTGTGTGTGTGTGTGTGTGTGTGTGTGTGTGTGCCTTCATGCACGTACTCGATTCTGTGTATGTGTCGTTGTGCATGTGAGAGTGACTGCAAGGAGGAAGGCGAGGTCTGTAATCACCTAATCCAAACATACACTTGGGGAATCTCATTACTGGACCTTACAGTTTCATTTGAACCTTATCTGGTTTCAATCAGCCGGTTCTTGTTTGGCGCAAGGTGCAGAAACTTGATTCCTTTTGTCTAGAAGTCTCCGCTATCAGGGGTCTCCTGTTTGTCTTGTCTATCACCATCTTTTACAGCTAACGATATTTCAAATTCTCCATCAGCGTTGGGAAGAGCGAATCCAGTGGCAGTAAAAAGCTGCTTCTCGTCATCCAGCTTGCAAGTAGCAACGCATGACATCAGGGGGTTTGTATGTGCAGAATGGATGACTGCAATGGGGAACTCCTGCTAACCCCAGTTCTTCCCCAGCCACCCTCTCCCACATCCCCCATCCACATGCAAACGGACATTAAAACGAAACCTGACCCTGGCCCTGGAATCTGTAAGGTACCGTGTTTTTTTTCTCCTCCTTTTTTTCTTTGTTCCTAAACAGGGAATCCTGCAGCTTGTGTATGTGTGTGCATTCAAGACCGGGGGGTCAGACAAAGGTGAGCAAAAGAGCGACGTCAGCCGCAGCAACCTTCTCAGGAATCCCCAGATTAAAAAACTCCAGAAGGTTGAGAGTAAGAGATAATCACAGGATCTGGAATTCGCAATAACAAACTGGCCATATATCTACCTGTCTCCGGCCTTCCTCCCCGAGACAGCCACAGGGTCAACCAAATGGCTGCATTCCATCAACAGCTCTTTTTTTTCCCTCCTGCTGGGCTCCCAATGAAGTGTCTGGAAAGATCAAATATTGCCTCTGAAGCTAAACTTTTAACTCTTCTCTTTCTGTCTTCACCTATCCTACCGGCTTCACTTTTCATCTGAAGTGTGCATTCATTCTTGTGGTTTTTGAGCACTGAGAGCTGAAGTTGATATGACAGTGGCACTTTATCACACTTTGAGCTTTGCAGAGGGACTGAAACTGAGACTGAAAGACGTGGATTTTTGCACTTGTGGGATTTAAAATAGATGCTACCGAGACACCGCCACTAGAGCCGAACAACTGTTACTCTGACTAAGGGCTTGGGGGCTGCTACGCAAGAGGTTAGAGGTCTGGGGCTTTGTGGCTGGGGTTAGAGAGCTTCCTCTGAGACTTAGGTTGGAGCCACAGGCTCTATGGCTGTAGCAAATTCTGGGTTGAATTAACAGTTTAGCAGGGGAGCAGGAGTAGAATCTGGAGGGGGCTGCTGGGGTCTGGTGGAGGGTCTAGTAGAGAAGGTATGATTTACATAGCTGTGAGAGAGTCCAGGATCTAAGTCTACCCAGAACCTTCCCCAGGGAATCTTGTTGAAGGAGCTGCTGCATTGTGATACTTGTGTGATTTATGCTCCCTGTGTACTCCAACTTCCATCGCCTGACAACTTCATTATTTATTTGTGTTTTTTGTGATTATTTGCTTTAGCACAGTTAAAGATACTGCATATTGCAAAGACTAACCTTGGTTTGCAGCAGTGTTCCTGTCTTTTCTTCTGATCTGTTCTCCGCAGAGGTTAGTCTTTGTTGTTGCCTGTGTACCCATGTAGACACTGAGGATAATTTGTCCCTTTGCTTCCTCCTCTGGTTGCTCTGTTCTCAGCAAGGGAAATTACCTTACAAAGAGGGCAAGGGTTGCCAATTGAAAGTAAGTTATTTCATCAGCGTAAAATGTTGTAAATAGCCTGAGGTTAGGAGAAAATAATGATATACAGTCTTGTCCAGAGGGACACTGTAGCATGAGACACAATCAGAGGCTAGCAGAAAACTTTGTGAAATGCTTTCAGAGCATGCGTTCCATCATGTTAGATTACTACTGGTGATAGAACCGCTGCTCAACGGTTATATCATATCTGTAACCTGGTTGCATTGTGCACCAACATTCCTCGAGGGCAGTGCATGGAGTTCAGGACTGCAGGGTATATCTAAATTCAGCTATTGATTAACTTCGCAGCAGAAAAAATAAAAACACAAGGCCCTTAAAAGACATTGCCGTCTGCAGTTACACAGCAGAATGTTTAATTCCCCCCTCACTGCTGCATTCAAATTATGTGCTTTCACAGTCAGAAATCGAACTGTTGTAAATATTGACTTCCTGTACCGCCAGAGAGAAATAAATTTCAGCAGTATTGACAGCAACAAAACAGAAAAGCTATTGCCCAGCATTTAATTATTGAAGACATTGATCAACTAAGTGATTTATTTGCTGTGGTTCGGTTAAAAGGCCTAATTGAGTCGCAGTGTTTTGTAAAAGGCTTTTATTTGTTCATTTGGTCCGTATCAGATTGCATGATAACCCATCACAAAGTAGGAACACTGTTTAGTTTGAATGAATGCACTTAATGAAGTCTTTTGAAAGCAGAATTTAATTTAGGTATGTTAACAAAAGAGGTAAAAATGACAGGCTGGTTATTGATAATAGAGGTATGGATGGGAAGAGAGACAAAGTGCTTCAGGAAGAGAATGGAAGCAATTGTTCAGGTGATATTTATCATCTCACTGCAAACACATCCAACGATAAACATATATGTGAGGGATATTCTTTAATAGTGCTCAATTTATATGCATCTAACCCTCAATATATAAAAAACTTCTCTCATACTTACCCCTAACCCTCAGTAGAGGGGATGTTCAGGTCGTCTGCGATTAACCTAAAAGCCTCTATTTTTGATTAGGGATATTTCTGAATCAATCATATATGATGTATCAAACACATTTTCTTTGTGGTGCACTTCCAATATCCATTTTTTTTCATCAAATATATGACATTATTTTGGAGACAATCGCTAGAAATATAAATAAATGTCACAAAATAAGTTTTATCCTTTGAGGTTTTTCATTGGCAACTTTTTCCTGCGGTTGTTCGGTGAATATAAAAAACGATATTGAGCCAACTGCACCTTTTCTCTCCCGCCTCTCCATCCATCCTAAACTTCTGGCTCACACCAGCAACACGCGGAGGGAGGAGAAAGGAGCAGCAGGATGTTTTCATCAGAATATGTCTCTTAACTCCGCAGCCAGAGAACGGTCTAATGATCTCAGAGCAGACGGAGATTGGAATTTCGGGATTAATGGCATTCCAAGAGGAGGGCCGGAGCTACAGGTTGTGTCCCCGGCACAGTTTGAGACTAGATGGAAGAGTCAAACAGCGGGACTGGAAGAAATTATGAGATAAAGAGAACTGAGAAGCGAGAGAGAGAGAAAGAGCGAGAGACAGAAAGGTGAAGGAGGGGTGGTGTCGGAGGGAGGAACTGTGGGGGGAAAAAAGAAAAGAGGGCTGCTCATTTTCTCGATTGATTGATCAGATGGAATGGAACCATGCGTCAGAATGAAGGCAGCTGCGCTTTTGGCAAGGACTTTCTCGGTGCACACAGGCACATGAGCACACACATGTTCCACACTACACATTTACACTCACATAGACTGCACACACGGATGTAAAGGGATCTTAATGGACAGGCGAGGGTTAGCTTTAGTGTTAGCTATTCGCGGCAGGACTGGATGAGCTCTGCCGCTGATATCGTTTATTCTCCCTCTCAGGGGCTTCAGCTGAGGGAGCAGTGTTTAGCAGGCCCTGAAGGCACGGAGCCATCTAAGTCCTGGAACTGCTTCAGATTACCTTCTGTGTTCTTTACTAGTTGGCGCTGTGTGTCTGCAGATGAACGCTGCAGATGATGCACTTTATGGCTTTCCATTAATTTTAATAGATCCACATCTTAATTTAGCTCTGCTGCTCATATATTATTTTTTAAGTACAAGTTAAAATACAGAGACACGTGTGGCCAAATTAGGGTAAGACATGTTTTCTTGATTATGTCAAGCCCTGTACACGATTGTGGAAGGATATTTTTCCTAATGAATATTTAAACCATCTAAATACCACTAACTAATAACTTATTAACTGTTGGATTCACTGTGTAAGACTTTTGGCAGATGTCTCAGACCAAATGACGATAAAATGACAGTCTTTATGTATTTAAACCTTTACATATCCATCACATAAAGACACTAGTGTGATATAATATGACTTATGATATGAAAAATAATGAACATGAATTTGCTTCTGTCTTCAGTGTTGCAGAGAGCAAGGTGCAGTCCAGCCAGTCCTGGAACAAAAATAAACTGTTATCCTTGGAAGTGTCTTTACTGTACTTAGTCACACTGGCATTTATCATGAGGTGATAAATCTTTGTGAGTGAAGGTTGGTAAAGAGACAGTGGTAGGAAGTGCTCTGTCTCCTCCGTTAGGCAGGTTTTGATTCTAGTTTCAAAAGCTGTGGCTGGTATAACACTTGACTCGGTCCAGTGCTCCCCTGGGTTCACTATACTACAGACTGAGATCCATGGTTTCATGCTGGGCCTGTCTGCATCCAGCAGTTTATGGAGACTCTGCATATAGACTGACACTGACAGTCTGATGTCTGCTAGCCACCTCTTGCAACTTCCTGTTTGATAATGAAGCTGTCTCTGTCTTTATTTGTTTCTCTTTCTCGTTCTTTTATTATCACTTTCTATTTCTGTCTGTTAGTTTGTTTAAGTGGAGACTTTAAACTGCTGGCTATGCGCCTTTAGGCTACATCTGCATGTTTTCAGTCAGGAAACATTTTGGTCGGCAGAAATATCAATGTGTGGTGGACTTGTTTAATATTTCCTTTCCTCTGTAGATATGGACATGAGAGAAATATCCATCTCCTGGGATCCTGACCCCGTAGGAATGATCCGTATACCAAACGGAACTCAAACAATGACGTTTGAACTAAGCTGGGGGCCTATTTGCAGTCCTGGGTCACTTCCGAGGCATCGGCCTCAACCTCTCAGGAACTCAGACCTCAGTCCATTTTTAGTGATGAGTGTTGTAAAAATAAGCATCACCAGCAGTTTGCCTTTTTACAGCCTTGCATCATTTCCTGCCTCCCCCAAGCTTCTGATCATACTCCGTCCAATTCTGCTTGAACGCACACATACACAAACAAAGTTGCTCCCTCCTCCATCTTTCCTCTGTCCTTCTAGCCCTAATGAGACTTTCAGCTGAGCAATGATAGACTTGTATTTATTCTCCAGGCTGATCGTTTTAGGGAGTGTATCTCCACTGTCGGTGCTTGGGGCCCGTGCCAGGGACAGATCAGTCCCAGCCCCAGGCAAAGCGAGGAATGGGGAAACTGTTTTTCAGCACCCAACTCCTGCCTGCCAAATTCTTCTTTACAGTAAATACACACATCATACACAACTATGACTTCATTCTCCTGCGGGGATTGTCATTACTTGACCCCCCCCCCCCCCCGAAAAAAAACGAATAACAATTTACCCTCAACATCCTGTTACACAAATACTCTGATACATGCACAGACACACTAAGCTGATCCTTTTATCTCATAACACATAGACAAAGTACTGACTGAGCAAAGTGCTATGACTTTTTAAGCAAACATCACAGAAATGTTCCAGCCTGTCATCGAGTTAGGTTCGAGCGGCCGAGCAATAGTTTTATTTTGCGTAAACTTCAAAGTTATCAGTGAGTGTGTTTAAGTTATGTGGCAGTGGATCAAGAGTGTCAAACTCTGGAGATGGAGCAGTGTTGTAAAAAATATATCTGAAGCGCCTTGCATAAGCTTATTAACTTATTAATTCAACATTTCAGTGTATGTGGATGAGACTGAGAGGGCCTTTCCAAACAATATCCCTCCACAGCGGGGTCTGAGCACTCTGAAGCGCTCTGTATTTACTATAGGCCTGTGTTTGGACTTGTGCCATGTAACACTTTGACCCAGCAAGAGGGGATTGTTGAGACTTGTATCCATGAAAGGAAACAGTGAGCTATTGTGAGTATCAGCACAGCAGGGTTTGGTTGTGTTTGGCTTTATCATTTTCTCAACTTACTGACACGTGCAATTGGTAGTCTCTCTAAATCTTCATGCTGGTTTCCTGTATGACCCTCTTCCATTATTTGTAATTTTCATTGCAAATTCATACACTATCTTTTTGTTCACAGATTGTAAGAAGCATGGGTTGTCTTGTCTGTTTTTGCATTTCCATTCTGGTTGAAAAGCAAATACTATTTTCCTCTATTGCATTTGAAACAAAAACATTTTTTAATACTGTACATGGAAAGATGTACATTACTTTTTCAGTGATTGCAAAGGAAACCTATCCCACAAACCTACCTAGTCGCCTTTTGAACATACACCCGTACCTCTGACTCAATACTTAAGATTCCACCACTGCCCCTTAACATCCCCTCAGTGTTGACATTAGATCCATGGGATCAGTGTTTCCCCGGGGCAGATGGTCTTTGGGGAAGGATAGTTCAGCTCCCTGGATGCCTGGAATTGTGCTGGAACATGCAGGACGAATCAGAGCACCTGTGTTCATTTGGTCATAGCTCTGCACATCACATGATCTGTCTGAGGTGGGGACGGGAGTGGAAGACGGGGAGGGGGGGGGGGGGGTGCAGCTCCGTCACAATGATGTTTAGAACTTTTCCTGATCAGTACCTCCTCCTATTGGAAAGGAAAAGGTCTCATTTGTCTCAGATCTGCTATATTTGAGGTTTTCTATTCAATTTCTTGTCTGAAATCAAATGATAACAATTAATTTACTGTTTTGGTGAACATAGTCCGTTAAAAAATTGGTATTTGTTTGGAATTAGCAAATCTGAAAGTTTGAAATTCCACTTTTGCAACACTCAAAACGTCTGTTCTGTATATCTGCATATGCTACGGTTTACAGAAGGAGAACGTCATAGCCCAAACATCTAATAGTATCACACATCTATAGGACAAGCTTAAGGTCACAGGGCTTGATGATATCAGCCCGGCTGCTCCTCCATCAGAGTAATACCACATGCTTCAGCTGGCCTTTAGGTCTGGCAAATATTATTTTGAGGTGAGGGATAGTGTATGCTCCAAAGTAGCAACATACTGTCCTGAAAAAGGATCATAATGTGGAACAGAAGTGCAGTGGTAGCTATTGTCTAGTGTATTAACCCCAATCAGTACATACACAGCCCCCTGGAGAGAAGAGAGACAAGGAAATAACTCTTTTTTTGTTGACCACTATTTTAGGCTGATAAATGCTTGAATGAGTAACTTTTCTTTTTTTTTCATCTTTGCCTATCACACTCCTTTCTGATGCATTTTGCTTTGTATCAAACATTAAATGCATTTGAGACAAACATTTTACCCAGCATCCCTGAAATAGTTGGAAATTTAGTTTTTAATTTTTTCAATAATTGATGTATGTGTTTTGTAGGCCTTAGTATCACCTTTCATTTAATGAACATAATAGGAAATACATGCAAATACAACAAAAGTGTTCACAGTCTATTAAGCTCAAATATTAATTTAACAACATTCCCCCAGCCAGTTAAAACCTTTCGAATTTGTCTGGTAGCCATGATGTGTCCTCTGCCTTGTTTATCTCTACTGTCACAATGGATGACAGGTAAATGACCTCTGAAAGAGCAAATGCTGTCACTTTAGTGTCATAAATGCCCCTGTATAGCAAAAAGCAACATGCATATTTATGATGCCGCATAAACACTGCCCTTACGTCATACCAGCAGGCAAACGTGTACCTCGCCACGCCACTCATCTCCCACCCTCCAGAGTCTGGATGGCACAGAGCACCAATCGAAGAGATGTCAAAGAGAATGCCAGCCTTTGTCAAACTCAACATAGTGAAACATATCGAGGCAAAAAAAGAAAAGAAAAGAAAAAATCTGCCCATTAGGGAATCATTCTCAAACAGTGTGAGTAGTGTGGTCATTTCATCCTGTTTTGATTTAGAGGCTTTTGATGGGATCCAAAGTGCATGTTGAGTCAGTGGTGTCTGCTGCTGTGAGGTATCCATCATTCTAACCTGTCACAGGTGAGGGGCTTTTATAAACTCTGATCATTAGTGGATGACGAATCCCGACATACCGCTGAGTGACAGTTTTGCCGTCCTGCCAAAAGCCTTAATGCAGGAAGAAAGGCGTGAAGCGTATTAATCCTGCAAGTCTTAAATTTATAACATAAATGCTGGAAAACATTCTATAGAATTCACAATTTCAAAGGAGTGGAAGCTTCACTTTAACATGCACTAAAGGACTGTTGATCTGTTGCTTTCAAACTCCTGTCAATGAGGCAGAGTTGTTCATAACCAAGTAATAAATTCTGGAATAAACTCAAACAATAGGCCACAACTGGTGTGAAATCCTTTTTGGTCCCCTGTGAGGTGGTCTGACTCCTCCACCACACCTAAGCCCATCTTTCCTCTTAGTTGGGTGCCTCCTATGACACCTCCGGTTTCCCCTAACAAAGCCAGCCAGACTTCCTGTATTTCCCAGAGACATTGTATGCCGTCTGCGGATTTGTATTAGAGAGCATGGTCTAGACCTGCTCTTCTGAAAAACGTCATGAGATAACTTTTGATATGATTCTGCTATATATTATCTGAATTGTCTTGTGGAAGTGGTAAAAAGTCTCGTTTGAAGAAACTGCAAAAACTGTAACTTGTCAAAATAATTATTTTGTTATGCCCCTTTTGTTTTTCCATTAACCACCATTGTTAATCGCTACTTGACAGACTTTAACTATTGGAATTGTTAAAAAAGAGCACAGTGCTGTGAAGTTAGAAGATTAAATAGATATAGAAGAAAATGTGCTTAAATTCAAATCGCTGTTTGCACCCCTGTGCAAACAAGGGTGATTAAAGCTAATGCTGTCTGACCTTTGCCCTTCCTAAATGCTGCTTTCCTACCTTGAACGCTGGGTGAAACTCTCACCCTCTTATGGGAGGTCAGTTAATAGCGGAGACGTTCCTGAAAGATGCTTCCCGAAAAATTAAAGCATTGAAAAATGTGTTTCCTCCCTCCCTCACGTTTCACACAATCCCTGCTGTTGACGGTGCCCTCGTAATAAGTGGAGCTTTAACAATGCGTGCGTGCTGGTGGTAATGAAAAGTCAGGTCTGCTCTGAGTAGCTGGTGATGAGGAGATGGCGTTACCAACATTCAGTGCAGCTTAAAGTTACCTCTGAGAATGTTAAGCCCTGAGGGCAAACAGTATGAAATATTTATTATTTTATACTTTATTCCCTCATATCCATTAAAGTAAACCGCTATTCATACTCAATCCTTACAGACAACTGTGTGGATAAATTTGTTAGTAATGTTGCCTTTCAGATGACACAGTGTGATGCAAGACAGAAAACACAGCTGATAATTTGGATAACGTATTCCTAGTGTGACTAAAACAGCCACACAAGAACTTATTGTGTCACTTTTTGTCAAAGCGCCGCCTTAGCAGATGGGCACTTATCCTCGTAGGTGTGAGATGACTGGCAGGTGCTTTGGAATGTTGTACGAAGCTCTTTCACAGTTCAGTGTCAAGGTTACGGTGTATCACACAAATCAGCACTAATCGTAGCCTCTAGTAAACTCCACCTGACAACGAGAAACTTCAATGATGATGAATTGTTGACATGTTTTCTGAAACCAGCATGCCCAGCAGATTATTTTCCCTTGAGCCTATTCACAGTTACGTGGAGTGCTGAAAGGATTCTGATTGTCTGTTAAAGTATTAAATGCACAGCAAATATTTTAAACACTGCTCATGGTGCGGAAATAACTGTATACTGTTTCCAGCATTCTTGGTTAATCAAGCAGAACAAAACAAACAGAGCTTGTGGGAAGAAATTAGAAGAGAATATTGGGCATTTGGTGTGTGAGGACTGGTTTTAAAGAACCTATTGTCTCAACTTCCTCTTTTAAAATAAAACATTGTGATGACTATATACTGTAGATATCCAGCTTTTAAATTAACATTAAGATCCAAAAATGGATTTTTCTTTGACTAAACGTAACATTACTTCACTGAATATGCTTCTGCCTCGTGGTGTTTTAAAGGATTACTGGAAAAACACAATATCTTCTTTGTCAGCACTTAAGGTCTATATAGTTGTGCCTCAGGATATCCGTTTCCCAAAAGGAAGGATTGTCCCATTTTATCTTTTTTTTTTCCACTCTCATGCTGTTCATCACATCAACATCTCAGCTACATTCCCAACTTCTCTTGTAACTAGATTAGTTGGAACAAAATGCATTTTCTAATGTGCAAAATTCTTCAGCCTTTGAAACATTTTTTTTTTTTTGGAATGTATGAAACAACTAGTATGAGCAGATTACCGTTTTGTTTCCACATGGACTTCAAATGTTTGTCTTATGACTATATCCACCAACACTTCTGGAGGTGAATATTTCAACAGAATCTTTCAGGAACATCTTCACTATTAACTGACCTCTCAGAGAGGAATAGTGTGTGCCGTCTTCACACACACCCTTTCTTGCTTTACCCTTCCAGATGTTCCTCTTCCTCTCCATCTGCCCTACTCTGGCTGTCTGTGAAAAAATCAATATCAAATCCATTTGCCATATCATACTGTTGCGTCTCCCCAAACTCCGGATGGTAATGATGCAATGATAACCCAAGGGTGAAGCACGTAGGGGAGAATTTTAGACTGATCAATACAACTGGTGTACAGTATGACAAGGTTTGTATAACAATACCCTGTCACTTAAAGACTCACTGTTTACAATTTAAAACATCTTTATAACCTTAATATTGTAAATACAGTAATACCATTGTAAATTGTTAAATAATGGTGGATTTTTACAATATTTATTCCTGTTTTTCCTGATTTCTAGCCATCAACATTAGCTGGTTAGGGGTCGGTTTATGGGTCATGGACTTGAATTTTCTCCCCTCACTGTCCCTGGACACTAGGAGTGATATGAGCCGCCATGACATCACTGCATTAATGATCTCCTCGGCCAAAGCGAGCCAGAGAGTGACCCTTCCTTAGGGGAGATTTCAGGGAGGGTCTATTGTGTTATGAGCTGCTCGAGCAAACCCCACTTAAAGTACGCCTTCTGCTTCCTTAACATGGATTTAATACCCTCATTAATGATATATGACAGTGGAGATCAATGCAGGCTGAGAGTTAGAGCCCTGGATCTTTTTGTTTGTGTGTGTGTGTGTGTGTGTGTGTGTGTGTGTGTGTGTGTGTGTGTGTGTGTGTGTGTGTGTGTGTGTGTGTGTGTGTGTGTGTGAGAGAGAGAGAGAGAGAGAGAGAGAGAGAGAGAGCATTTTCCATGTATCCATATGCACATACACATGTTTGTATGTGCGTGCACTCCTCCACGCCTTTAATGGGTACATGCTGTTGAACATCATAGAGACCGGACTGCCTCTGGATATGTTACACCTTATGGAGGAGCGGCTGGGAATAGCAGGCTGGGATACCTTTTTGGGTCATGGCAGCTAATTTCATGAGTTTAAGAATAAAGAATCCAATGTTGCTGTGTGAAATAAGCCAAAATCCCTTTGCTTTGTGCAGCTGTTTTTCCAACCTAACTTGTTTAAGACATTTTAATTTTACTTAATTTTTTTGGAAGACAAAAGTTTTTTTTTGTAATAATACATTATTTATATGTATATAGATACTTTGTACTTTCTTATGAACACCTTTACATTAAAAAAATAGTATCATCATTATAATATTACCATTATTAAAATTTCAAAGTTTAAATAACTGAATTTAACTGAAGTATAAAAATTAATTTAACCTACAACCCCCCCCCCCAAAAAATTTTTTTTCTTGTTCTTTGGACAACAATATTCAGAAAAATGTTGATGCAACATCTTATTTATATTCAGGCACTACAGTATGTAAAGCCTAGCTCCATATCAGACTGTAAAGGCCCACTGCCAGACATCCAAGTAATCTTCAATGCTGGAATTGAATATTTATAGTTAGCAGAGCATCAAGGTTAAAGCCCAGGTTTTAAAAAGCAGAGCAGAAGTATCATCTACTCAACTCTATCATACATAGTATTTGAGGGGATCGCTGAGGTGGTAGCAGGCAATAAAACCTCGGGATCAAAGTTTGGATTTGATTTCCAGCCAGCATGGCCCAATGAACGTGGCCCACCGAGCCCCTCTGACGGCTGTGCCAAACATTCAGTGCTTTATTTTCTTATTAGATTGCTCTCCCAGAATTCCATTTTTATCCACATAGATCTGTTCAGTGAATCACCATTAAAAGGTCCATCAAGCTGTCAGGCCATCCTGAGTGCAGGTGCAGCAGACCCACTCCACTGTAAACAAGCAGCACAGACCCCTGAATAATGGAAGCCCAGACTGTTTTATGTTGTTCAAGGGGACCTAAAGAGATTCATCTCCTGCTGCTTTTCACCAACTTTACCTCTCCACTCCAAGATGGGCTGTTGAATGTTACAGTCTCGTACGAGGGGAAAAGGGAGGGCTATGGAGAAAAAAGTTGGCATTAGTGTCGGCGGGGAAGAAGAGAGACTGTGAAGAAATGGAAACCTTTTCCTCCATTCATTGGACAATCATTTCTAGTCTGTGCCAGAAAGCTTTGTTTCTGGAGAGCGGTCTAAATGGAGCATTTCATGCCTGACTGAGCAATGACACTAAAAAGTAGAGACTTCCTCATATCTGCCAGATTTTCTTTCATTATCTTTTCCCCATAATTTCTTCAGTAGTTAGAACGGCTTCAGTTCTTTGTAGAGCAGCAAAATATCTGACTTAACTATTCAAGACACCGGGTAATTGCCTACCAGTCCTTGTTTCCCCCAAGGTCAGACATAGAGAGAATGGAAGGGCCCATGAAAAACAAATGCAGACCATCATGTAGGTGTCACACACTCATGTGAAGGCTTGCTACTCATATTTTCTCAAATAAATTGCCCTGAAGAAGTGCTCACACTCTAATCCTACATAAACTGACGTAAGAGGCATTTTTGATGATTTGAGAAAATGGCCCTCAGAGTTTATCTTATGTCACTGAGTTTGAGTGACATCGCCCCTCCATTAGGTTATTATACATCCAAGGTGTCTAGAAATGGTCTGAAATAATGTTATCAAAGCTCAACGTGGAAAATGGAGCGTGCTGACTTGCACTTTAAATTGTGATTTTTTTTTCTAAGAACTAACGCAAGCGATCAGATATGCGTTGATATAGCTGTGTGGGGTAGTGAACGCCTTAGTGCCATGTCTTTTTGGGTGTATGGTATTCGTTAGGGGTGACGGGCAAGACAACAAGCTGTTGGGGCTTAGCGTTTCAGGTTTGCTGACAGTTTTGTAAAACTGTAAAAGACATTATCCAAAGGGAATGCAAACAGTACTCGGTGGGTTTGTCAGGGAAGACAGACAAGTTAAAACAGATGATGCACATGCCAGTGACTGTCCTATCGTTTCAAGCGCATACACTTGCAGCTGCGGAGGACCCCGGGTCGCCACATCTGGCCAGGCTTACCTCTAGGCAGAATGCTGGGGCCTGGGGCGACAGACGTTGGAGAATAAAGGAGACCTGTCAAAACAGAACAAACAAAGGCTTGCCGGCTACCGACAGGCCAATCTCAGAGACGACCCAAGACATGGTTTCTCCTTAAGTTTTGTCCCCATCAGCCTTTGAAAATGACACCTCATGGGAGGTGTACAGCTTTTATTTCAGTGTTTACAGTATGCGGCTAGCCTCTGTTTATAGTAGCTGAGGACGATGATGTGATAATGCGTCTCAAACAAGCATATAGCATACACAGCTTTCACAAATAAAAATGATGTCATTATATGAAATGTGTAACAACTATGCCTCATTACAAGTTCCGTTTAAATGCATGTGCGAGTAAATATTGACTGACATATCATGTAGACATGTAACTGAGACAATGGGATGTTTCCTCAAGCTCCAGTTGGTCTTAACTGCTGTGCTTGCAGAGTGTTACACAACGCTGAGAGTACATAAACAGTAAATTAGTTAAAGGTTGTTGCTTTAAGTCACAATTGCTTGATTTTCCTTATCACTTCATGCACACTCAGACTTGTGGCCTCTGGCAGTGAGGGCTCAGAGGACAGGAGGCCCAGGCCATTGAGGGTGCAGGACAACATGGGGTGACTGAAGGACACAGTTCGCAGTCACACTCCAGCTCTTCCTGCTCTGCATGCCCCAGTGCTCTGGAGGCCAGAGCCTGATTACTGTGCTGGGATCCAGCCGCAGAGCGTTTTCATTAGAAAGAGGGCCAAAATTGTCCAGGAAGGTTCCGGCCCATTAATACATTTGAAACGTGGAATAGGGGGCTGTCAGGGGGCTTGAAAGGAGGCTGTGGTTATTTTGAAAGGGGAGAACCCTGTGGAACGACCATGAGAGCCTTCGTGAATAAATGCCCCGTGGATCATCTTAACTTCATTCTACTTTCCTCTCCCCCTGTACTCTCCTTTAGATCTGTAGCCAATTTTCCTGCAATTTAGGATAAATTGTTTGTGAAATCCATGTCGATCCTTCCACTGGGAATCCGTTCACAAAAGAAAGAGAAAGGAGGACTCGGCTGGACGGATAACTGCACCGAAAATGGGAACAATGTATGGAGAATCAGGTTAATGACATCATCTGCTTTCTGTTTCAAACTCATGCATTTCATACAGACAATCATAACAGACCAGACAAATACATTTTGCATTCACACTTGAAGTAGCTCAGTGATCAAAGTAACTTCATGAAACCTGACCATATGAAACCTGCAGATATTTACACAAAGCTGTGATACTTTTGATATACAAGCTTATAAATGCAGGAGCTGAATTTCCCAGCGTATTACTTCTGCTCAAACTACCGTCAACTGCATATTAATCCCTCTCCCTGGTAAAGGCGATATTTCCCCAGCTTGTAGTTGCATCAAAGTAGGTGTTTATTACCGATAACCATTTCGAGCCTTCACGGCTGGAGGAAAAGGAATCTCCGTGGCTCAGTTTCCAAAGTAGTTAATATTTTATCCTGGGTAGGAGTGCAATGACTAGTATTGATTTTTCATCATCTCTTATTAATGCAGTCTTGTGGTGCAGCAAAATTCTAATTATATATTACACCTCTCTTTAACTACTGTAACCAAAAGTATATCTTCATTCACCCAATGGCATTTAATGGAAGCAGTGTTTGACTTTAAATAAAATTAGCATCGACCAAGTTATGAATTTGTTCACTAATTCCTTGAAGCTTCTTGATTAATAGCACGTATTAACATGGGCTATAGAGACCAAATATGACCTAGTATTCTTTACCTGCTCATCATGAATCTCCGACAGTGTCCCTGCCAACAACACAAATACTGGACTGGGTCCGCCAAGCCTGTGATAGGCGAGCTGTTAGAGTCTGACGTGTGTTTTGTCATTGAACCACAACAGGGAAGAGGCCGACTGTAAGCACTGAGCAATGCTCAGTGGGAACAGTAGGGGCAAAAAGGCTCTGTGACTTGGCAGCAAGGATCGCAATCCATGCCAGCACAGCTGTCCAGCAGGCATCTCATTCAGAGCCGCTCCCAACATGAAAAGCAATGACCAATCTATCACTATGGCAGCCGTGCACGCAAGGACACAAAGGTGTGGACCCAGCCCGTAGAGGAGAAGGGCTCAGCGGTGGTCTGACAGAGCTTACACATCATGATCTGTCCTCATGGACCTGGAGGTGCTAAAGTGATTTAATTGGCTTGCCTAGCTAGAAAGGATGCTGGCAGAATATTCTGATGGCTTTATTATATTTATGAGTTAGTTTTGCTGTTACAGTTTGATTTTTGGAGAGATTTACAGCAGCATATTGATTCTTCCATTCAAAGTGCTCAATGTTTACAACACATTTGAGCTATGTTTATCCAGCAATGGCTCAGCTTTCGCAAAAATTAAATCACCTTGAGATCTGAAGTATGTAATTCAGTCACCTGGTAATGACTTTCAGGGCGACAGGCTTGTGGAGTTTCTTGTTTTTTTAAAAAAAAAAAGACAATAGTGAGAGTGAAGATTAACAGATTTTACGAGCAGGCATTTCTCTGTTGTGCTGGGTTTTTGTTTACACTTTCATTACATCCCTACTATATTATCTGATGCCTGCATCCTGAGTTCAATCTTGTGGTTGGGTTTTAATCTCCTGATGCGCTCAGCTCACTCCCCTCACTGTCCTGTGCCATACAGGGAATCGGAGAAGGGTTATATTACAACACATGAATCAAGGCAAAATGAAATGCACTCTAGACACTTTCAGAGGGTTTTAATTTATGGCAGAGGCCTGTGGAAACAAAAAAAAAATGCATTAAATGTAATCTGATCACTTTATTTAATGCTGAATTTATGTGAAGTCTTTCTGGCTGAGTGACTGATTTTAAAAATAGACAAGGTGATTGATTATAGATCTTTAACACATAGATATGTTGATAATGATATTAATGATGCATTGACAAATACTGTTTGTTTGAACATTATGCCTCTTAAAAAAAGAAGTTTACTTTGCCAGACTTAGTCCTGTTCCAGATAAATTCTTTGGAATTCAGATTTATTGCATCAATTATGCAAATTTGCATCTTCTCCAAAATAACATAAAAGGGGCTCCAAGACACTTCTAACCAGTCACTTGAGTAACGTGTTTGCTTTTTCTAGTGGCAGGGATTGACTTTCTCCATCTCCTCTGTTGTGGTCTGTGTTTCATTGATGTCTCAATTGTAAAAATCATCTCTCATTCTGTGTCCTCAGAGATCAAATCAATTTAGGAGAGCTGAATATCTGCTGCTGGACCAAATCCATTATGGTCAATCCAACCCAGAAGGGCATTTGGCATGCACATTAAGAGGTCCACAGGCATTTACAGTGAAGTGAAGAGACGCATCAAGTTTTAATGCTCAAAGCCACAGAAACCAATGAGGGATTAGCCAGGCTCATTACTTGACAGTAATGCCTTGTGGCATTTAAAAAGAAATGCAAAATGCTGTTGAACAAATATTGTTACTTTAAAACACAAGTTATCTGAGGTTGTTTTTAATGTTTCGCTCCGTTGAGCAGAAAATGCATGACTACAAGCAAGATATTAGCATACAATCACACCATTTGTTCCAGCTTGTTGTGAATGAAAAGACTTAGGAAGTGCATCCATCAGCAGTTTGAGGCCCATGCTGAAAAACAAAATTGTCTCTTCCTTCCTTCAACGCTGACCTCAGTGCAACCAGTGACACCTGGTGAGTGAGGATGTTCCATCAAATTCAGAAGGATGTGTCTCCTTCACATGTCCTGCATATTTAGAAAACCACAACTTGTATGCCATCAGGGTGTTCTCAGGCTTGAACAGAGTGTCTTCATTAAGAGATGATGTTCTTCTGACAGCAGCTTGTGAACATCTGTGTGAGAAGGTTTTTCCTTGTTTTCATCTTCAAACCAAGTGCCTTTGCCCATCCGCCCACTCCCCTTTACACCCTACATTAAAAGTGTATACTGATACATCTGTGTATCTTCTGCACATCTATGACCAGGTCAAATAATGTTATTTTGTCAGCCTCAACAGTCACATATGTTACTGCGACTACCTGAATCAACTTTTGAAATGCCACCAAATGCAAATTACATTCAGAAGAAATACCCTCTGAACATTTAGTATGTCAGCATCGTCCTTGTGAGTATACTATAATAATGATTTTAACTTTACATCAAATCACAACTGCGCACTACAGATTCGTCTGACATCTCTGGGTCTCCTTTGAGTCACATTTTCCATGTACAAAGTGACATCCCCTGCCCACGAGATTCAATTTTTGCTGCAAAAATCTCCCTAGTCACAGAGATAATTTAGGTGGTAGAATGTGAGTAAATGCAGCAGAGACAACAGCCTCTTGATCTCGTGGGTACGTGGAATAAATCTGTTTAATTTTTATTATCATAGTAGTGATTGAGTGCATGGAGGCAATTAAAAGCCACCACAGTAACCCTGAATTTAAATATTTTCTGTCACTGCAGACAATGATTCATGTAAATGTATTGTGGTGAAAGTACTCTCTCACTTCGGTTCATGTGCTGTCACATTTTGCTTGCTCTATTGCACATGTGTCAAAGTCAAGTCCCGGCGGCCAAATGTGGCCCGCCACATCATTTTGTGTGGCCCGCAATAGCATAAAAGGTCAGAGTGTCTAAACATAATAGCACAAAAGTATGCTTTGACCAAAACTACATTTCCTGCAATGCAGTAATTAAGCTCATTTTAACTTTGACAAAAACGTTTTGAACAAATTTAATATTCTAACTTACGTTTGATATTATTTTTCTTTATTTACTTGGATAGTTTGATCCTTGATTGATGGAGTTTTATGGGTTTAATAACTTGACAAATTAAAAGGATTTGTATTGTAACAGAGAAACAAACACTTGTCTGTGCAACTGTAGTGTTTGTAACTTGAATAAGTAATATTCAGTTATTTAACATTAAAAAAGTACCCGTAGTTACATTTACATTAAATTAAAATGAGGTACATTTAGTTATGTGGAGTTACATTTATAAGTTACATCTGGCCCTTTTGAGGACAACCACTATGCTGATGTGGCCCTCGGTGAAAATGAGTTTGTCACCCGTGCTCTATTGCAATCAAGTACTACTCAAGGTAGTACTTGGTTAGCTTGTGTTACTGGTGTGTAGCGCTGAACGTAGGGAAACGGCCCTTTGAGCAGACATCTTTACCCTGGTGATTAAGAGCACACAAGACCTGCGTACAGTCCATTCCCTTATGACTTTTTTGTGTAGAATTTATTCAGCGAGTTCTTTGGCCTCTGTTTTGGAATTATTTCAACCGTGTCCTTCACCCCTGATTTCCAGAGGATTCATTTTTGAATGCAAACTCCTGTGATTTGTTGGTGTAGGCTTTTGATTGTAAAACCGGGGCATGTGTGTGCATGGAGACAAAGTACAGGAACAGACTATGTGTGGAAAATGATCTCAGACTGAAGCCCTCTCCAATACAATCCCACATTTCAGCATTATGTGAGGCCATTCAAGCACATCGCTCTCATTAATCTATGGTGAGGTGAGGCATTATGTGTTCAAGCTCAAACAAAAAGCTGGATTTATTGGTAATTCTGTCTCATGTATTTACAAGTCATATATGTTATCTGTGTCTGTGTTTACGTTTCCTCTTTCGCGGTAGGATTACAAACAAAAATCATTATGCTGAGGGGTGGGGAGGTACTTCAGAGGACGTAGGAGGTACATGACCGTTCAAAATTTGGTAACCACCATTCAACTGTACTGTGAGTTGTTTGAATTTAAGATTACATCATCAATGAATAGTAGCTTTATTTTGTCAATCACAGCAGGGAAAAAGAGCCATGTAATAAAATTCTGACCTTTACGTCATCATATTGCACAAGTGATGTAACCATTAAGAGCATCCTTTTCGTATCTCGAAGTAAAACAAAAACAAATATAGAACAATTCGGTTTACATCTGAAAATATGAGAATAAAGTTTCATATCTCCAAATCTTTGGAGATATGCAACTTTATTCTCATTAAGTTAGACTGAAAAATTAAGCGGAAGAATGAGGCAACGGTTGCAAGGGATATATGCGATGAATCCTTAGTCTTGCTCCAGCTGTGCAGCACCTATCTTGGAGTAATTGCTACCATTGTATTTTCAAACTGGATAAAAAAGAAAAAAACTGCTTGTGTTAATGTAAACAAACTGGAGTGCACAGCAGAACCACAACAGAGCAAAATCACAGACAGTCTTGTTTTGACAAGTACGTGATTAGTGTCCTCACACTTGTGTGCTCGTTTACAATTAATGAAGCCAACTCCTACCCACAGTCCTTTTCTGGGTTTGCCACCCTGGCCTCCTTTCTGCCTGACTGCTCACATAAGCTCTGCTTCTCATGTTTGAGTTCTGAACCCAGTTTTACAAACTTTCTTCAGTTAAACAAAGAGACTACGACTGTGTTCCATTTCTTTGCTTTCTCCACTGCAAGTGTTGAAATTGTTACAATGACTCGATGCTTGGATTATTGAAGATGTTCAAAAAAAAATAAGAGAAGAGAAAAAGAAAGACTTTTGGATCCTGAAGAAATTATTCACGGCTGTAGTTCAGAGGAACATTCATATGTGGCTGTGACAAGTGTACGGCTCCAAGCGCGCTCCTGCCACCCTAGAACTCTGCTGCATGCCTTCAACAGACGCCATTAGTGCGCCGAGCTGGGAGAATGACTCGTCATCACACTTTCACAGAGGAACTGAGGCAACATTTCTGAGATTTGAGGGTTTGTTTTGAAGGCTCGCCAAGTGCTACATATGAATTGAAATTTGACTATTGCTTTTAGTCTAGATTGTCATGTCTGGATCTTGGTGATATTGTTTTCTTTTTGTAGCTTAGGGAACAAATAAACACTTTTCATGTCTGTTGGTTATTTTATACTCAGAGTTTGTCACTTCAAATCCAAGTTTTTCTTGTAATTTCAATATTGTGTACTGAAGGTATATTCTTAAGTTACGTCAACAAAAATGGCAGACGACATGCATCATCAGATATACAGTACGTGCATATATTTCTATACATGTATGATGATGCATGGCGTCAGTGTTTTGTTTTGTTTCTTCGACGTAGAAATTGGGGAGTAAAAAAATGCCAAAATATTCTTTCAAAATAACTTGAAGACATGCTGGTGTTTTGTCTGTAATTGCCCTGTCCTCTACTTTGAGGTCCAGACAATCTAAGGGTTTATGCATTCAGAGATAATAACAAAGGAGCTTTGCTTTAGGCCGAACATAAGGGCAATGACATGTCACTCTTACACACACACATCAGAGAAAGAGACAGGACTGGAGCCGTCCCGGACTGCCATAATGACCCCGCACTTTCCCTCTCGTGCATGTATTGAGATATATACGCCTTTGTACCTTTGGTCTATTATCTGTCTGCGACTAAGCCTCCAGCTATCAAGATGAGTCGGAGAGAAGTTGTGCACGACCACAGACCTAGTGGTGTGTGATAGAGAAAAAGAGAGTTCAAACAAACCAAGCCTGTGAATTAAGGAGTGAAGCTTGCTCTGAGCGTTGTATAAATTACCCTGGTTACATTAACACAGGCGTCCTCGTTGCCCAGAGGTCATAAACCTAAAAACAATGGTGACATCACTCAGACATTCTGTGCTGTTGTTTAGAAAACAGAATTAACACAAAAATATTTTGTTTTTTTGTTCTTTTCCTGTCCCGTTGATCCCAACCCATCAAACACAAACTTGCTTCTATCACTGAAGGAGAAGGAATGGCTGCATCCTCCCGATAGATTATTGATCTTTTTTAATATCCTTTTTCAATAACTTATTTATGATAAATTCCAAGGAATTAGAGAATTGTCCATCAGTCCAGGAGTTGTGAGCCGGGTCATCAGCCAAAAAGGCATTTCACTTCTGATAGTGACAGCATTAGAGTCAAAACCAAAGCAGTTTGTTTGTCAGGATGGTAAACAAGAGTGGGGAATCCTGTCCAACCACAATTGCTTAAACAGCTTAATCTTATGTCTTGGATCTGTAAAGATTTCTGTGTAAGTTCATGTCTGCAATGTTTTTTAATAGATTTAGGTTTCTAATATCAGTAGTAGACTGAATTTTTCAGTAAAAGTATCAAATGTGGCCTATTAACATATGCATTACAATTTGTAAGAGGCTGATGAAGTCTAATGTAAAATAAATGTTTCAATCAATCACGTTAAAGGCTTTTGTTGACAACAATTATACAAAAATAAGAAATACTTGAATTTGATTTCTGGCAAGGATGTAGAAGATGAATATAAAAATATACAGCATTAAATGTTTCTCAATGGAGAAACACTAGTTGATATCAGTGAACTGTGCAAAGGTTACAAAAAATCAGCTCTTCTGCATTTAAAATATGACATTTCATGGTGTACAGGGCACCCAGCCAAAAATTAATGAACAATGTCTGGGCTTCGGTTTCGTTGTTTAAAGGGAATTTGCACCACATTTAGAATCACAATCTATCACAAATCTTAAGAGTATGATTGCATATGTAAAGAAATTTGTGTGCAACCTTTTTGTGACTCCAGAGGGAGCTGTGTGAAGTCTTACAAACTATCTCAAGGGATGTTACTTGAGTGGGAAAGGGCGAAACACTCAAAAATAAAAGAGAGAAAAGTGTGGTAACCACATCTCTCATAGTCTCGAATTAACTCTGTGGGATCTCTAATAACATTTTAATATTAAACAAGTGCAACCTGAGTGAATACAAAATGCTAGATGTAAATTGTAATTTAATCGCAAAAGGCTATAAAATTATCCAATAGCTGAGACACCAGTGTGAAAGAGTATTTGCCCTCTTAGAAACTAAAGCCAAAACACGAAAATGCATTAATAACCGTTTGCAGCTGGACTAGACGCGTGGATCTGATTACTATCAGCCCTGTTCAGTCAGATCATCATGTAAACCATTTTTAGAACCATGACGTTGGCTGGTAAGTCTCACCTGTAGTACACTTTGCCAAAATCAAAAGAAATTCCAGATGCTGTGGAAGAACGTGTGAAAGACGTCAGTCTGAAAAGGATTGCAGACCAATATTTAAGGCCGTGGGGCTCAACAGACCCACAGAGAGACATGTTAGCTATTGATGGAGAAGACGTGGAATAAAATTGAACATATCCACGAGCAGCCAGCATTCCCAATTCTCGACGAGCAAGCCACAAAAAGTGCAAAGATAACATCCTAACACAGGAGACCTATCTCACGTCATTGAAGGTGTTCATGCTCAGTCTTCATGGAGCTATTATTCCAAAGACACTAAATTGGCATTCATGGAGGAATGGTGAGGTGAAAGCCAATGATAACCCAGATGAACATTTGGATTTTCCTGCTTCAGGGCCAGGGACAACTTACCCTAAATGAGAGAACCATGAATTCTGCTCAGCCAGAAGGAGAATGTCAGGTCATCAATCTGTGGCTTGCAGGTCAAAAACAACTGAGTAATTCATAGAGACAATGATCCCACAAATAAGTAAACCAAAATTTAAAGCCTCAAACAAAATTAAATAAAAAGTGGCCTCATAAAAGTCATTAAGATGCTGTGACGAAACATTAAAAGTGCAATTTGTGCTCATAAACTCTCCAATGTGGTTGCAATAAAAACAGAAGAGTGGGCCAAAATTCCTCCACAGGGTCAGAGGACTGATCCCCAACTATCCAAAGTTCTGTGTAGTAGTTGTTGCCGCTTTAGGCGGCAAAAACTTACCAGTTAGGTTCTTTGGAGTGAATACCATTTCACAGCAGTGACACCCCTTTAAGCTATTAAATAACATCATCATCAACATTAAAGTGTTTTCTCTGGTTGATTTTAGATTTAGTTTGAAGAGCCGTACACAAAAACAGAAAAAATCAGGAGTGGATCCAATTCTGTTTTAGGCAACCATATGCTTGACCTACTGTTTATGAGAGGAACTCATCGGCAGACGGAGTTCAGACGAACCGCCTGTGTTGTCTGTCCATGCAGAACCTTGTGAACCGTTGAACCTGCAATCCTTGAAATGCAGATCTGAGGACTGCTGAGGAGTGATGACAGCTGTCATAGCTCCATGATAAACTCAAACAAAAGACAGGGGGAGACGAAAAAGAGAAGAAGCAGCAACTTCAACACTTTTGTGCTTAGAAAACGAGAAGATTTTTTATTTATTTTTTGGTTGGTGGGGGTGTAGTGCGTTGAATTCTGCTGCTCAGCATAAAAAAAGTGTTGGATTGAGAAATAAATAAAGGCTGTGAATGACCACTTGAAATGCTGCTGTGCTGCAGGGGATTCTGCTTCTTTTGTTTAGATGCTAATATGCTGCTGTGATAGCAATATGGATGGAGGGTCCTCCTCTGCCTTTGATACGCATTACCCTTTGCATCTTTTTTACTTGCCTGGCACACCAAGTATCCCTTGGAGAGTAAATGAGGCCCTTTTGTTGCAGGCTGACCTTCAGGCATTGAGAAACCATTAACATAAGTATATGTTTAATATCTAGCGTTGCTGCTTTCTGCTTTTGTGTACGAGAAATAACGATGCCTCAATAACATGGCTTTGTTGTACTTACAGTGTTGTGGACATCTCGGGGGAATAACGGTACAAGACGGTCAGAGAACGTTTCCAATTTAGGTTTCAATCTTGTCATATTTATTCATATTTAATGTAATGCAGACAGCGTCTTCAGAATATTATCTGCTGCAGACACTCAGACTCTCTTCGGTGACCTGGTCGTGTCCTCTAGTTTTCTGTGTAAAATGAGCCTGCCTGCCACACACAGGGTCATTGCACTGGATCACTTTGCGAGCTGCTATGTTGAGGGTGTGTGGGCAGACTTAAGTGAGACCCCGAGCAGGAAATGGACAGGAGGGGATCAAAATGAGTGATGGAGAGACAGAGTTCGGCTGGGAAAAAAGAAAACACCAAACTAAGAGCAAGGACCTTCTCCAGTTTCATTTTAATAGCACAGGGCCATTTTTCTCCCTTTACACTAAGCACAGGCCTGGCCATTAGGGCCTCTCTGTAGAATGTGTAAACCTCCTGCTATTAAAACCACAATTTGCACTGTCAGCTCCTATGAGCCAAATCTATGACCACACTACAACCCCCTCCCCCTCCTGCACAACTCAGACCCCTTTTTTCCCCTTTTGTAACAACTTTCAGGCCACAATAACCATCATCAGTTAAAGGTGGCGGGTCCATTACACTTCCCCTGTTCACACAGCCCTGCATTAAGCTAATATTATCTATTCCCAGAGTGGCCCAGCCCTTCACACACCCCATCAATTATTAATCTCCTTGCTCACAGCTAATGTTTGTCCTGAATTATTTAGAACTATCTTCATCTATCAATATACATAAATGTTAAACAAAGAATGCTGATGAGCGTGAATTACACTGTAAAAAAGTTTATGAGATTATTTGGATGGGTGGTGATTTATGGATGTGATATTCACCAGTCATGTTTCAATGAAAGGAGGACTAAGAAGAGCCTGCATCTCACTATGGGGCCGATCATGTTGTTTATGGTCAATATTAGCACTTTACCAGGGGAAAGACCATTTCCAAGCCACATTTCAAAATGTAACCTGCTTTTCATCTCAACCTTTTTTTTTTTGTTAAATAAATTATTTCGCCTCATAAGTGGATCCAAATCTGCGTCTCAGATATTTGCAATTGCTGAAAGAGCCTACACATTCCTCCCCAGGGTGCCATTACTGGTCAATACCCCTGCAGTGAGAACAAAATGAACCTGCGCCTCTGAGATGTCTGACCTGTTAAGAGGAGAAATGAGCAGACACAAGCATGACCTCTCCGTTGCTCTGAAGGAGAGGCCTATATTCTGCAGCCTTTTGACTAATGATAGAAAACAGGTAAACTTCACAGTTCTCCTTAAGCAAACACATTTGGATATAATGGATGACCCATGGAGGCAGGAATAATATGAGCCCTGAAGGCTGTGAAAGAACTTGGCTCGGGGCTGGCTGATTGGCCGACAGATGTCACCCGATAAGTTCATGCTACCTTCACGGTGGAATGCTGGAATTGCTTGACACCGTGGTCTGTAGCAGAAGGGATGGTTTAGATGATATAAAGGAATGAAAACAGCTTTGACATACTGGTGTAGAATTTATGTTAGACAATGAAAGAGGTGTCTGGGAGTACATGTGGTTGGTAAGGATATGAGAGGAGTGGGTGGGATTGGTTCACCTCCAAAATACCCGAGACCCTCATATCTAATCCACCTGTTATTATTTCAGCGGTCTCAATCGACAGATTACGTTTCTGCCAGCACAAAGAATGTCAGTCTGTAATCACAGAGATAGTAGAAAGAGCAGCCGTGCATTTATAGCGACACCCAGGGTATATTTCTTTATGTCATTTTTTTCCTTTCAGTCCTCACTGTCCAAATCCGATGCCCCCCCCCCCCATGGCACTTCACCATACCACCCAAAATCCCCACCCTCCCCACCTCCATCGCCGCTGTCTCCTGTGTTAGGTAAACAAGGCGGAACCCTCGTCAGCGCGGTTAAACCGGCGGCTCTTGACAGAACGCTGAATGAGTGATTTAAGGTTTCATGTGAACAGCTTTCACAGCTAATTAACCTGCTGATGGCTGTGCATGTGTAGAGAGGAGCGGGCAAACTAAGGGAGGAACCTGTCTTCAGTTTCTTCGCCATTTCACGTTAGGACAGCCACGTCAATTACTATGACACCAGGGCTAAAGTTTTCCAGCAAAAGGCAATCACTCATTTGTTTTTTCTGGAAGCTGCTGGTTCTGCAGATCTTCATCTTCTCTCCTCACCTTCAAACACAAGGAAAGGGTTTAGGCAAAAATGCAGTTCTCTACTTTGAGCTTTTACCATCTGAAAAGAACACTAGAATCTAAGGTATACAGACCCTTTCACAACACTTTTTCAGTGAATCACTGCTCTTTAACGATGCTGCAAATACACAATATGGAGTTATTGTTGTTCCTCTGGCTGTGGAGGTAGTATAACCACCATATCGACGTTCCCTATAAATGCATGAGTTGGTTAAGGGGCAGTATAGAACAGCAGCATGTTTGCAACTTGTACCCATTAGCAGCTATCTCAATGAAAACAACAAAAATCAACCAAGACTATCATACAACTAGGGAGATATAAGAAGAAGACAAAGGAAGACGCAGTCTGGAAGCTCCTTGATCTCCAGACAGACATGGAGATCAACCTTCACCTGAATGGACAAGTAAATGATTGACTTTATTTTCATAGGACACACCTCTTTTGCTCACAGAATTCTATCTGAAACACCAAACGTAGCTGCGCTACATGGTTGTTTTGTTCAGTTCTGTAAACACAAAAAGGTGCCGCTTAGCAGAGTCTTTGTTGTGGAGCAGTTGTGCTATTCCTGTGTGAAAGGTTTATGTGTACATGTTTCTCACAGTACTCCACATCTGGCTTGTTGAAATTGTGCATAACTTGAAAGTTTCAAAAAGGTTCAGGTTCAATCCTACATTTCGGATATGATCCTTCACCTTGGAGTCTCACCAAATAAAAAGGTCAAAATCAGTAATTACAGACGTCTTTGACCACGTACTCAGGATATCTTGCTACCGCTGTATGGCTAAATGCCAGCGAGTACTTCACCCCTCTGAAATTTTCAGGAAGTTGGCCGTTAGCTGCATTTAAATATGAGCTAATCACTCCGGCTTAAAATTCCCAAATCACTTGCTGTGAACGCCGAGGGGGTTTAGGGAGTTGCTCTTGCAATCATTCAAAAACATGCATGCACACACTTTGAAGGTGCAACATTAACAGTCATCAACGCTCTGGTTCTCTCGCCAGGCTTCTTCAGAAACTTGATCCGTGCTGGGTCTTCACCTGTTAGCAGAACACCCACCAATCTACAGGGTCAGTGTGTATTTTCTCTGGTTTGCCACCCAGGCAGGAATGCAAGGCAATGGGAGGATTATATGTGTGATTCATACCCTGATAATTATAGTGTGTGTCGTTGCATTTTTAGCAGCTGAGTGTTCAAACAGACACTAGAAGAATGCCCTTACATAGACTTGTGTTTCTTCACAATTACAAAGCGTACTTTTTCTAAGAAAATAATGTGATATTTAATTGCATTTTATGACATTTTGCTTATAAAGATAATCTTGAATTCCATCGCACAATTCATTTTACATTGTGCTGCAACCAATTAATCCCATTTAAGTGTAAATGAGTTCCTTGTTTGACAGTCTACATAAATGGCATAATTGTCTTCCAAGATAGAGCTTTTGCACTTCCATTTGAATGGCAGTAATATAAAATCTTGGCTAATTTACATTATCCTTGAGGCAGTTCAGCAAAACAATTTCACAGGGAGGGCAAACGCATTGACAAAACCAAACAAGAATGTGTAAGTCATTATTGACTCTTAGCCTTTTTTAACTACTCTCCTAAGGACACCATAATTGTCTATCCATGTATATGCTCCTAAGGACACCATAATTGTCTATCCATGTATATGAGTAGCTCCAGGTTGTTTCAGATTGCTCTTTGAGTTCATGTATGTAGTTTCAGTTTCACATTTTGCATGTTATGCTGGGGTAATAAGGAATACATTTAACTGACTTCTACATTATATTCATTGTTTAAGTGTTATTTATTTAAATAAGTAAAGTATTTCAAGTGATTTAACCATTTAAAATGATTTGGAGAACATGCTGAAATCTTACACTAAGAGACCACAATAGTATATGCTGTATATACATATAACCATATCATTTGATTATTACAGACATATCCATGTATGTAGAGAAATTTTACTGAATTTAATTACATATTTGATTCATTGTAATCATACAGTGGAAACCTTTTATTTCTGTAAACTGTGCCTATAATAGTGTAGCTTTGTTCTTGAGCTGTGCATGAAAATTAGTGACATTTACAAATTGTAAACTCACAATAAAGCACTTGCTGCAGCTCAGTCTGGGATGTGAAGTGAAGAAAAGTGCGTGAACATACATGTCTTCCTTTTTTTTTTCAAAAGGAAAATAGGAATGTGGAATAGAATCATGCACCAGTGATCTGTGGTAGTCAATGATGCAGCCCTCTCCCAAGGCACTCTGGGATACATTTAGGACATGCATGAAGAAAACAATGGTGGATGTATTACCAGAAAAGATAAATCTATCTCATTAATCCCTTACTCTCCCAGGCTGGGAGGCATATTTAAGGAGACATGCAGAAGCAGTATTGTACACTAGGATCTTTCACACAGATGAGCGCAGGGGAGGAGGGGGTACAGTATCAATCTGTGCATCATTAGTCAGTGCAGCGATTGCGAGAGGAAGAGAGGGATTACCAAGATGTGGCTTTCGCAACAAAATGATCAATGATGTATGTGTCACGTAAAAGATGCTGGATCTCTTCTTCGACGCCATTCATTACAATTAATCAACGTGGAACTGAAATATACTGCAAAATCAAACCAAAACTGCTAGGAGGATTTGTTTATCTTATGCCTTTTTTTTTTACATATTTAGTTTGAAGTTCAGCAGTAGTATTTATTGACAAGGTTGAGGTCTAGCCCACAATTCCCTTGTACATTATTCCACCGCACGTTCAAATTACCACCAGTAAATTAGATTGATTGTAGTCAAAAATGAATGACATTGATTTTTGCCCATCTAAAATGGGCTGGGAGTCCATAAAACAGATAAATAGGTCATAACCATTTTACCAGCCTGTAGAATCCCACAGAAAGATTTAAGGGGTCATGAAAGACCGATGGTTAAAAAGGGGACTTGTGGACCATCTTGTGAAAGGCCAACAAAATGCACCAGGAATGCTGTGTTGCAAAGACCTTCCTTTATAAATCAGTGAAAAAACAGATGTTCAGAATATTTTTAGCTTCATTATAATCACACTTCTTGCCACAGAAGTACTATTTTAAGGAGAACCTGGATGCATGTAGCTCTTTTAAAAACACTAGAAAGAATATACTGTAAATGCGAACTATATCTTTAATTTATACAGACCCCATTTCATTGCTTTTGATATAGTTGGTTATAGATCAATTTTTTAAAAATAGATAAACCTTGCTTGTAAAAAAACAAAAAAAAAAACAACAACTTTCACCTGAAAGTCTACCACAACATACAGTAGTTAGAATAGAACCATGAAGATAGTCACCTCCTATTCTTGATGATTCTGTCTTTTAGACTTTCGTTATGTGTGTTTCGTTGCTTTGTTCTCTGGACAAACCTATGGATCGATATCCATGTTGTTGACAAGTAAAACACTATAACTAATTTATCTCTCACCTTTCCCACTTCTGGATGGAGAAGTGAGAAGACCACGTCTGGGGGGGCACACTAGATTTCAGTCCTGTCAATCTTTTATTTCACCTGTCAAAGCAGTGATGGATGTACAAGTCCTTGTTTGCCCTTCCTGTTGTCTTTAGCCGCATTGGCCATGACAGACTATGTGAAGGAAATGGATCCAGTGCACAATTCAAGGACCCCCCACGTCTCCATGGTATAACTGCATTTCATGAAGGGTAGTGGGTTTGAAGGAGCGAATGCCTTTTTCTTGCATTCTTCCTCCTGAGACATCATTTACTTGAAGCAAGATGAAGGAGAAAGAAAGTGTGGTGGGAAGTTAGATTTTATGGTTAGGGTAAAGAGAAGCATCTTCCCATCTAAAGACACATAAAAAGTTCAGTCCTCAGAATACTAAGCCCCCCAAAAACTGTATTCAGCATTTTAAATGATTCTAAAGATGCATATGATAGTTGGTGTTTGTTGGTTTTTGCCAGTTCTCTATCTCACCTTCAGGAAATAATCTATTTCCTGATATGTATGTGATCTAATCTTGAAACAAATTTCTTCAATGAAAAATAAAAACTGAAGCATATGTGTAATTATCACTTAAACATTACAGCTTACTTGTAGATTCATACAGTAGGCCATAAGAATTATATATGTACGATTTTTCACTGCTGATTTCAAAACTATCACCATTTCCCTTAAACCTTAAAGCTCAGCTCAACCAAATCCACGTAATGCAACGGGATTACGCCTCACAAAACCATAATAAAATTAGTTAGTCTTTCCGAGTATGGACGTGAAAGGCTTTATTTCATTGATTTATCTGGAAAGAGCTTCTTATCTGTAAACCACATTGTAAGACATTACAAATCTATCGTCATGGATAGAGCACAGGGAGGATGGATCTGCTGGACTGTTCTGTCGCAAATTTTGAGTTCTGAAAACAAATTCTCCTTACCTAACACCCAAATTTAACTGAACTTCCAACTCGGTAATTCCACACTTATGTAACTACTTTGACCTCATAAGGAACTCAGAGATGTCCATCAGACTGATGTAAATGTGAAGATAAATATTTAAACAAAAATCTACGATGGAACAAATACTTCTGGCCGTATAGAACTACAGGTATGTGGTCATCTCCTCGTAAATACACTGCTATCTATACGCATACTTTGGACCTGATTTTAAATATTCCTTTTATATAAAAAAAACCCCATCTTAATCAGATAACAAAAAGTCATCAGTTGCCTGGTTCATGTCCACTGGTGGAGATGAGTGCCGGCTGAGGGGTGGAGTCCGTGTCTCTCCCCCTCCGTCAACCGGTGAAGAATCCTGCACAAGGGAACTTTAGAAGGAGCCTTTGTTTTGGTCGACTCTCCTCCTCTAGCACTCCTGTCATCCTTTGATCATGTCAAGCTTCTCGCTTTCTTCCTACTTCTCTGTCTACCCCGTGAGTCTGATGAGAGAAAAGACAACTTCATGACTGCACCACGAGAGACCAAAGTATTCCATTCACCTCCTCTGTTTTCCTCTGCAGGGCCATTCCTTCCCTCGCCTCCCAGCCCCCTCTTCCGAGATTTCCAACTGACAGTGACAGTAGGTGAGAAAGCACAGGATAGACCCTGCTTTATTACCCCCTTATGCACTGTCAGTGGTATTCCTCTGACCATGACTGGGGTCACATATCTCTCCATGTAGCTGTAGAGAAATGTCAAAACTTGCCAATTGTGTCTTAAGACTTAGCCATTTTGGGAATGAAGAAAAAATTTTTGTGGTGCTATTGATGGATTACAGATCCTTAACTTATTATTGCTGGCAGGTACAATGTACAGGGTCTTGTCTTTATTGAAATTATTAACTCAAAGAGCAGTCAAAGTATTTAACTAATCTGTCTTCAAAGTTGGATTTTTATTCATCAAACTAAGGACCATTCCTCCACATCTGCTTGTTTTATTCCTTTGTTTTATCTTATTGATTTTTGCATTCATAGCGGTTGTGCCCACACATCCCTTCCATTCTGATCTTCTCCCACTTTCGCTGTAATGTCCAAGCCCAAGAAGCGCACATCCTTGCCTATCGGCGGCGCTATCCCGCCTTTAAATGCCCCCAAACTCAATAATATTGATGTAATCCACAGGCATTTTTGAGTCATCCTGCTGTCACTGGGACATAATGACAGGCAGTAGAAGCCTGATTGGATCGGCACTACAGCGAGGTCGGCCGGCACACAGCCAACACAGCCCGGCATTGATAAAGTGTCACAGACTTCAGTGCTTTGATTAGCCCTTCGACTAATGCCATGCTAAGCAGAAACATTACTCTGCCCCCGCTAGCTATGCAGCTAAAGAAGGGGAGGGCTGCCTGAGAGAAAGGAAGAAAATATACTCTACAGGGAAATTAACCAATGCGGATGAAATGGTGTACCAAGGAAATTCTTGGATAAATTAACAACGCAATTACATTACATGACACGCTGCAAGATGGATGAGGAAAACTTGGCTGGTATTATGTTCTGTTTTCCAAATTGCAATTTATTTGAGGGCTCTAATGGATGCCGTATTGAAACATCTTGGGCTGTGGTCAGATTTCATTGTGTGTCACCGAGACATGATTGATGACCCTCTCTTCCACGCCCATCGACCCCCCCCCCACTCCCCAACTCTCCCTCACCCGCCCACTCAGGTCCTTGCTTGTAACCCCTTACTTCACCCTCCTGCACCCCCCCCCATCCTGCATTTTCTGCTCATTTTAAATACTAGCAACATGGACATCGGAGTAAGCAATCGATTTTTGTATTACTTAATATCTTTTCCTTGCTGCCGCAGTGAGACGATAAATTCTCTGCTGCTTGCATACGAAGAGTCCTAGTGCATCTCCTCTCTTGATATTTGCCTGCCTCTCACCTGATGGTAATATTTGATCAATAATGCTATTTTCCTCTAGTCCTTCTCTTTCATCATCTCCCTCCCTTCTTCTCTTCTTTGTCACAAGCTTTTTACCACCCAGCAACCATATATCTCCAGCTATTGTTGAAATGAAAATATAATTAATTTGTTTTTATTGCTGTAGCAATTGCATCTGGATACAATCCATAATATCATAGCGCCCTTGTTTTGCCATTCATAATTACTTGCAGGAGAGTAAAAAAAAAAAAAAAAGCATATGCTTTGAACTTGTAGGAGCAGGGGTTGCCCAGATTGTCCCAAACAAACAGGAAGTGACCCAAAGCCCTTTCAATCATATACTCCTCTCTCCTCTCAGAAGTGAGGGGAGCCTTCCGGTGAGAGAAAAGCTTAATAACATTCAGAATAAATCAGCATGCAGAACATGCCCCGGATGACATCAGCGAGAGCTCCTCAAACCCAAAGAGCCATAAACAGCTTTGTTTTGGGGGGTTTTTTTCAGCATGTTTTTTTCAGATGTTTCAGATTCAGATAATGAATGAGCTGCTCTGACACGACACATGTTTCACTTTACGGAAATGGCTTTAATACAGTCGGCATGCATTACACAACTAATCGCTGAGAGGCTACATGGGGAAAGGATGTTCAAGCAACATTTAAATAGCGTTGAACTCATGAGTGAATGTCCTAGTTCTCAACAAACCTCTCAAACACCTGAGGTTTCTTACCTGTTGTGGCCTGTGAGAAAAGAACGTTACATATGGAGGTCTGGATTATAACTGGGAAATGGAAATATTAATTTGCAACAAAATAAAAGAGGAATATTCTAAATGAAGAAAAGCATCTCTTTCCTATTTTTTGTATTTTTTCATTCTTTCACATCTTGATTTCTTCTTATTTGCTTTTACATCCCCAGCATTCAATGATTATTTTTTGTATTTTGTTATTAGTAGAGATATAGTAAGACCCAGCTCCATACCCCATGAAACTTTTGGTTCTCACATCTCAGATGTAATTGAACAATCTTATTCTAATTCACTATTTATTTACATTTTCCCAACAGAAGTATTCTCTTTGCTGTTGGGGGGAAATTCAGCATGACTTGACTTTTCCCAGGTCCTGATGGTTTAAAACTTGAGCTTTTTTTTTTTTTTTGGCCATTACATGGCTTTTACAGGGTTTGTCTAAACAGAGTTTTGGGTTTGTAAATAGCGAAGGTTATCTGGCCATCGAGGCCTCCAGATGGAGGCTGAGCCGGACCACCTGCTGTGGAAGTGCCTGTGCAGTGAAGACGGGGTGGAGATATTCAGGCCCTGGTTCCCTTCCTAGCACCGTCTCTCTCTCTTTCATACATTTAACACATTATTAAAGCATAATCAGGACCAAAGATGAGCCCTTAAGCGTCTTCCCCAATTCTTCCTCGCCCGTACCCCCTCCATCACTCTCCCCCAGACCTTGCCCTCAGAACAAAACAGCTGGAAAGGGGAGGACTCTCCTGCAGGTCCAGACCTATCAAGTAAAAAGATGATACCTCTTTTGAAGAAACTGGGCAAGATGGAGAAGATGCAGAGAAAACATAAATAAGGGGGTTTTAATATGATGGTCGCTGGCAGCACACAGCAAAAAGAGAATAGAGGGCAAAAGAAAAACTGCTCACAATGCAAACCCTTTGAACGGCAGCCTGGAGGTCTGAAGGATGAAAAATAAACCTTGTTTTTAAAGATTGAAAACTGAAGAAACGGAAAATTCTGAACTGAACTGATGAATTGAAGATTCTGTTTAACAAAGTGTTGCTCTGTTAGCGTCAAGACAGAAGTGAATACGTCTTTACAGTTTGATATTTTCAATATTTTACAGAGTAATGTAGTTAAAGTTTTCCTGTTTGTATCTTAACAAAAAAAGTCAATGATATTTGATCTTTAACAGCCCTGTCACTGTTATAAATAGAAAACTTCTCTGATGCCTTATCATCCAACAGTCTAGTTTCAGCGGGTGCAGTTGAGCGCAATCCCCTTTCCCCACAACCCTTTATGACGTCATGAAATGCAACATGGTACATCAAAACAGCCAATACTCACTCCACCACATCATCTGACACGACATATGTGAGACAACACTGACCACAACAATGGCTGTACCCCTTTGATGGTTAAATGCTTGAGTGTTTATTTACATCAGGCGTCCTCCTTGCCCATCCGTCAGTTGTGTGCAGCATGACTGGGGTCTTTGAAGTCGTCATGGCTGCAGCAGTGATACCACGTCCCTTGAAGGGAGGTGGCCATATTGGCAACACTTGTTTGAGACACATGGGCAGAATCAGACACAGTGTTTGATCACGGAGAGTTTTTGGAGCTCAATGGTAAAGAAGCATGCAGCTGCACGTTTTTTTTTCTCTTTATTCTATTTCATGCAAAGCATGGGGTAGAAATATTTGAATTGGAAGCGTTTTGAATTAGAGCCATCCTTTCCCTTCCCTGTCATAAAGATGTGAGCTAATGAGTAACTCCTGTTAATCTGCAATTTTGTTGATCATATTAGGAGCAACAGAGAGTAGAAGAAAAAAAACAAACAGTAAATGTCCTAAAATTAATTCTCATTGACAGCAATTTTCTAATAAACACAAGGGCGTTGAAACACGAACGTCGCTTTGGCCACAAATCTGCAAACCAGACACCAGACTCCACCCGCCATCCCGACAACAGCTTCATCCCACAACATTAATTAAACCTGAAAGGTTACAAAAGGTGGGAGCCAATAACAAGGCCACACATTGCATTTAAGTTGCTTCTTTTTCTTACACCTTCTCAATTATTCATGATATCAGAGTGTCAACAAGGAAGCTGGAGGCTTCTCTTCCTCCCAGGAAGCCTCAGATGAGGATCATCTGTCCACCGTCCTCCTCGTGAGTAAGGAAGTGTGGGCAACAATACATACCAAGCCAAACCCTGCCTCATAAATAAATATGGTGACTGTTAATGGGGTTTAAAATTACTCATCCTCTATTCCCCAGCCGACTACTAGTGTGACCACTGTGGCATACAGGCGCATGGAGGCTACATGTCCCTCCAGATAGAATGTCTGGCACCAGCGATACCACAAAATGGCCACAATACCTTCACTTCCACTTCGACCTTGTCGTGTTTCTTATCTCCAGGCGCATCATCTTCCTCACCTTATCCCTGGTTTCAAGGTTGATGTCTTTTCCACACCTTTTTTCTCTTGTTTTAGGTGGCTCCTTTATGCCAGAGGATAGCAAATAAAGTCCTTCTATTCCTTTTTTTTTTTGCTGTTTGTCTACACACAGGGCTGCATTTCACTTTTATGGTCCTGAGTGTTTACTGATTTGTATCTGTGTTTGAATGCCATTACACCCGCAGCGACCAAGGCTGTTGTAGATGCATTTTGTTTATCATTTTTATTCATTTTCTGAATTGATTCCACTCCGTTCAAGCGTATGTATTCAGCGCACTGATAGCCCAGCTCGACTTGTGTAAGGGAATACCAGTCAGGCATTTAAACATATGGAATTGTGCTGTATGTTGAATCCTTTTGAAACGATCCCATTTTTGCAGATGCTTTTATGGCTTTTATAGAAATGTTTTTGCTGTAGAAATGTAATACAAGTTCAAGCTTCTATTAACAGCCAATTGTACATGAAAATGTATTTTCATTGAAATGCTGAGAGACCACAGAGCATGCTCTCTAATTGAAATGTAAACTGTCTGTGGCCCATGCTTATACCAGCATTGATAAAATTCATGCATTCAGGCAGCATCTGGTCTTCAGGACGGTGTCTATTTTTCTACCATATGAGAGAGATGATATTTTCTCCAGATTTGTAAAGATCTGTTGTAATTTTTCTGTTCTGAATCATTTTTTGCACATTTAAATGTTCAAATAAATATCACGTTTTACAAGCTTTTGAATTAACATGTCTGCGACACATTAACAATTCACGCTTTACTATCGTGTTTTTATTTATTTATTACTATTATTACAAATAATATCACACACCCATGATCAGTCTTTATTCTGTTATGGAGTAGATCATGCCTCTGCTCTTTTCTCCACCATAGTGTGGTGTAGTATTTCATGGTGCTCCAGCTTGATTGCATGCCTGCATCTCCCCCTCCAGGACAACTTGCATCCTGGTCCTATTCTCCCTCAGTGCTGAGACAGAAGAAGGCAGCAACTGAAGAACCGCATCCCTATATCCATTTCCACATTTTCTAAAATCGGCCATTTAAAATGCTTAAAGGAAATAAAAATAGAATAAATATCCAACAGCTGAAAGACGCTCTCCTCCATGACAAAATAGTTCTAGGAGGGACCTGGGCAATTTGCTTTAATTCTGTTATTCCCAGCCCTGCTCTCATCTGTGTTCCCTACTCCCCAGCACCAGCCTGAGTTGATAACAAGTGAGTGCACTCCCTAGAATGATGGATGGGCCTTAGCCATGGGCTTGTCAGGAGAGGGTGCAGGGCCATATGGAAGTGGCATATGGAAGCTCATAGTAGAAGATGGGGCAAAAGCAGGGGAGTGACAGAGATATACATTAAAGACACTGCTTTGCTCTTAAAAATGCAAGGTTCATCAGTTTAGTGGGGAGTATCAGTCAGTGGTGTTTCCTTCTGTAAAACCGGAGGCACACAAACACTGACGCGTACAGGAGGTTGTTGTTCTGTGATTGTAGCAAATTTTCCTCTTTTTTCTTTTCCAAGTCTTGCCTGTCATAAATGTTTGTTGCCATCACTCGACCTGGAAAATGTAAAAATGTGTTTTTACTCTATATTTTATTCAGAAAGAAAATAGATAAAGAGCTTCAGCGGGGAAATAACTACAGCAATACTGTCCTCCTTCATATTCTGAGCATTTCAGCATTGCTTCTGTGGCGTGTTGCTGCCAGTCACGTTTAATTTCTGCTTTATTTCAGAGAGATGCCGACACGCAGGCTCACCCGTGCAGTCCTGTGAACAAGGACTAATTATGTCTTCAGATCAAGTGATCAGTCTATTTTTGCTTCTCTATCTTTATCTGTGTGCATTTGAGTGTTTGTTTCAGGCGTGGAAAATTAATGTGTGTGTGTGTGTGTGTGTGTAACTCTCTGTTGGTCTGTCTGTCTCAGTGCCCTGTGGAGTGTCTGTGGGCCCTGAGGAACTCTGTTTGATTGTTTAAAGCCCTTCTTAATTGGTGCTTTGTCTGTGCACTCCTAAATGAGGCGGGACACCCACAGCGGGGGTTCCTGTGGAGACTGTGGGCCGTTTGACAGCCCCCATGGTGGGGCCTGTCCCACAACCCCTCAAACTGCCAACTGCATGACAGCGGCCCATGCTGCACCACCTTGGCCAATTAAAACTCAGTTGTCAGTACCAGACAATATACCAACACTGGGTGACTGAGTGTGACTGTGAGATAGCCGAAAGAGAGCGAGGGAGTGTGTATGTTTGTGTGTGTGTGTGTGTGTGTGTGTGTGTGTGTGTGTGTGTGTGTGTGTGTGTGTGTGTGTGTCAGGGGTGTTCATGTGTTTTTGCAATCATTAGTTGATGAATAGACTCCCTCTCTCCTTGGCCTCTTTGTTTTGTATATAGGATGCATTCCCACAATTCATTCCTGTGTCATAAGGTGTACATGAGGCTCTCATGCCTGTGCACACCTCAAAATATCCACCCATGGATAATGTGTTCAAACGGCAGTGTGTGGAGGTGTTCTTTTGGAGGTGCTCAGCAGACAGATTTGTAATTCCAAGTAATCAGTTAGGACAAGCCCCTACACCATTTTATCTGGTCATGACTCTAGGCCAAAGTCAATACTCATAGCGTAGTAATGAGTAGGGGCTAACTGAGCACGTTTTATTAAAGCTCCGAGGAGTGAATCTGATGCCAACCAGCTCCCCCTTGAAAATATCTCATTCTCTTTCTGTCTCTTTCTCATTCTGTCTACCTGCATCAGCTTTTAGACCTTAGGTCTTGTAGTCATAGGTGGTAGCAGCATCTCATCCCTCATTTTTATTGTCTAAGAAATGTAAACAAATCCCTTCCAAACTGGATAAGGGGAAAAGGGAGGATCTTACACAAAATGAAACATTTTCTCTCTCAAACCTCCAAACATCAAGTCACTGCAGCTTGTTTGCTAGAAATGTCATATTTATGTTTCAGACATTACATAGCCGTAAAACAGGTGCTGTGTGCAGAGATTACTTTGGAATGACAAAGACAAGTTAAACCTCCCTTTGGCAGGATCCAGATTTGTAATCCGAGATTCCAGAACTGGGCATAAGATTCAGTTTTAATCCCTGCTAAAGGCAAAAAACAGTTATTGGAAACTTTTCACCTCATCATAACCGTGTTCTAACATCACGTTAGAGCTCACCTCAGCAATATAAAATCCCCAGCATTCTTTTCGACAAAGGGGATCATCTTACTTCATGGTCTCCTTATTGAATCCTCTACCTCTCTGTGGTAGATATGCTATATGTAGTGAACAATGTTACATTGTTGAGGAGGTGGAGTATCAATCTACCCTAGGGCTAGTCTGTGAAGGAGCATGATTTGATTGACAGACAGTTTCTATGGGGGTAAAGTCAGAGTCGGAGACGGCACAGTTGCATATCCACCTTTCACCTGCTGTAAGGCAGAAGAAAAACAGGAGACATGCTTGTGTGGTGAAAGTGCACTTTTTTCAAAGCAAAGTGAGAGATTATTCATAAAAAAAACACAAGTTGTCAAGGAGCTTCTCAAAAGTCACCAATCTTGAACATTAAGAGTTTTTTTGGAGCTGAAAAATCTTTAAAACGATTAAGAGCGAGGACAGAGAGTGAGAGCAGACCAATTATCACGTCCACCTGTAGAAAACCACATCTTTTTAGTTTGTTCATTAGAGATATTGACGACATAAATTGTGCTTGACTATGAATGTGATACAGTAATAGCACGCACATGGGAAAACACACACTCAGACACATAGTAGATGTGCTCATCTCATCCGCTGTATCCTGCATCTGGAAGTTGGTCCATGATAAGTGGCTTCTTCCTGCACTCACTGGAAAGATTTTCCAACCAGTGGAAGGCTTCTTCTGGGAGCTGGCCAACATCCAGGAACACTCACAGCTGTCTCACAGCGTTTAAATGTGGCATATGGTACCCAAGTACCATTGTTTCACCACTAAAGACACAGTTCTTTTTTTTTATCAAGGAAAAAAAAAGAAAGGCAATTTAATGTCAATTTCACAAAAGAAATAAGTTTTGAAAATTAAATCTGGGCTGTGAGACGGAGCGGTGTGTTTTTTTAGGGTTATTTTTTCAGACCATCACTAATTTTGGCAGTGATGACATTTTGATTCTCAGCCTGTGAGTTTGTGAAACAACACCATCTGTGTGCTTTCCTCTAATTAGGGTAATAGTCGCAAATATTACTGCAACAGTTCCTCATGACAAGCTGTTACATGCCACTTCTTGGTTTGATAGGCAGAAGTTAGCAATTGCACTGATGTAACTGAACAGCAATTGTGCATTTTAAAAACAATTAGGAGATGTTGTAAATGTCACCATTTGACATTCGCCAATGTAACAAATCATATCTGCAATATAGTTACATTTTAATTGCATTTCATGAACTATGTTGGGGTATTACTTCTTTTCTGTGTTTTTCAGAATTCAGCTTTAAAGAATTTTGTGAAATTGAGAAAAGTGAGACATATTGTATTTTTCCTCTGAAGAGAATAGGACCTATGTGAACCTCGTGAAGAGTGCATGACTGCAATTACAGAGCTTCACCTGCTGTGCAAAAGGCTTCACATTAACTCAAAAAATATAAAAACAAATTATGTTCATCGTCAAAACCTGACAAAACATTTTTTTTATTTTATGATGCGTGATGCATCATCTATCTTCATCTCAATCTTCTCACTTCATTTTCTTTGGTACCATTTGAACCCAAAATCTGACATTAACAAACAGAAGTTAATTTGCCTCCCTCAGAACATGTTATAATCAGTCTAAAGGTTAATGTTTCTGCTAATTTATAAATGCAGGATTGCTGTCAGCATGAGGGGGAAATGGTTTTGAAAAGCCTGACATTGTAAATTAAGCCTGTCAGATCGTCTCTCAGCGCCGGCGGATCAGAAGATGCCGCAGTCTGTGATGTCAGACACACAGGCAAACAGCCCTAGGGGACAGACCTTGCTCCCTCACTTCCAAACACCGGAACGCTGGGAATTAGGTGTCTTTGGAGGGGTTCCTGCATGCACAGACTGGATGGTAGGGGGTCTCACCTTTAGGGCCTGCGCTCAATGGTCAAAGCTGTATGATGTGAATGGTTGATGAGAATACAGCTAAATTCCCTCTCGTTCTTTTTTTTTTTCACTCGCAAAGGAAAATAATCAACATCCATCAGGATTCTTGATGGATCAATTCACAAATCAATGGCATGTCTGGAGTAATTTTGATTAATGAAAAAACTATTTCCATGTTGTATATACAGTGTCACTAATTCAGGATTGGTTTGCAGTTAGTTGGTAGAATCCCTTGTGAACTTCTAGTAACATTTAATCACTAGCTCCAACAAATCATTTCGTTTTAGGCTGCAGCACCTATAAATCTTACAACAACAACAATGCTGTACACTGTAAAACATTTTATTGTCAGTTTACTGTAACTGCAGGATTCACCTGATTGGATTTTTTTGTAGCTTATTACTGCATACCAGAATTATACTGTATTCCTTGAAATAAATACAGCTCATTACTGTATCCTTGTACATTTATTAAATATGCTGCTTACAGTAAATTACTCTTTATTTCCTCTCTATTTGACTATGCACTATGTATCTTGTATATAACCATAACTATGAGATGATTATTGTGCAGCACCGTTGTTGTCTGACTTACAGCTCAAACAGTGTTATAACACAAGCCAGCATTCACCAGTTCACACGCAGATGCCAAGGCAAGGCAATGTGTGCTGAGGAGAAAAGATCATAACCTGTGCAATAGCAAAATAAAAGTAAAACGATGTGCAAATTCATTGAATTTACATATGAAAAAAAACAGTTATGAAAAGCACATTTTTTGGGTCGTTGTCGAGCATGTCTGTCCTTTAATCTGTCTTTTAATTTCTGGGGATGTGGAAAGAACATGCCCCTTATCAAACCTAATATAATAACAGCAACTTATTTCAGTCTCTGGAGGTTGTCATGTCAGAGCTCAGCAGAGATTGTAGCATCTCTGGTTCATTCTCAAATCATAGCTGTTTACATTTGAATCTACAGTACATTCCTGTAAATAATTAATTCTATAATAATTATCACCTGATGTGTCTCGAACTTTGCATTTAATTTCATAGCAAGTCTCTGCATAACATTACAAATGCAGAATATTACTAGAATTGTACTTAACTTTACACCAAAAGTTAAAAAATTTCTTTAGTATTAAATATAATTTTAAAGGGTTATGTTTAACTAAAATTTAATCTAAGTTCATACCCTATTTTAGCAAACTAATGTTAGCTTCATGTTCAATCTGGCGGTTTTGATGCCCATACATAAATGCACTGACAACTTGTAGTGATCTAAGAGCGCAACCCTACAACACTTGTATTATTTGGTCACATCTGAACTCCACAAAGAGCTACTGCCGCTAAGGTAACTACAATATGAGTCTCTCTTTGAGATTCATCCTTGTTCCCTCTACACAAATGTTAGATTGTTAATTCGCCTGCGGGGAGCAAAACTCAGCAATGCCAAGTTCCCATCATCTCTGCAATTGCTGTGTTCATGCTAATTGTTACTGAGCCGTGTAGGATGGAAAGAATTACAGCCCCACAGTAGAGCCTTAAAGACAATCAGACAGTGGTGGTTGTTCAAGGGTACGGGGAAACAGCCAAGTTCTGTTGAGCAGCAATCTAGTCCTGCTGGTGAGATGATAAGGCCAAGAAGTAAGATAAAGATTATGTCAAACTTGTGGTAACTTCCCCACCCCCATTTAAAAAAAAAAAAGATCTAGGCAATTTTTTTTTCCTCAGTGAAGGAATCTGACAGATTAGACATCTTCCACTGTAATCTGTATGAAGCTATATGTTGGCTGTGGGCCAATTTTTTTTTCTCTTTTTCTGTCTGTCATCTCATCACACACACACACACACACACACACACACACACACACGCACACACACACGCATGACCAAATGAGGAGTTACCATAGTGGCTTGAACTGACTATTGCCCAGCAAGTATCCGTTTCAGTAGCACAATTGTGTGTGAGTGTGGACGCATGCAAGACGTGTTCGCCTTTCCTCCTACGTTAGACGTCATTACTGCAGCATGTCAAGACCCCCTCTAATGGTATCTCACCTGACAGCCTCACAACCTTGCACCAAACAAGCAGCATGATGTGGGAACAGGAGGTGGAGAATGGGAAGAAACCAGATGACTGCTGCTGGAAAAATATGAAACTAGAGGAAATACAAGAATTTCTAAAACATTGCACTGTCTTTCAATGAAATTCTTTTTTGTGATGCTACTTAGCTAGTAAAGTGTCCTCGGTGAGGTGCGTGCCAGTGCATAAAGAGAAGCCCGTTCTTGCTGATGCAGCAAGTATGTCTTAAATAATATCCTTTATTGCCAGCAGATCATTATGCTGTCAGAATTTTGGAGCTATTTGCTTTGTTAATTCAGCCCGGCTATAATTCTCTCAGGAGTAAAAAAGCAGGAACAGAAAGACTTTTGATGAAAGACAAATGGGAATACTGCTGCGCTCTGTAAGGAGGGTGCAATTCCCTAGGGTTTCCTTTGTCCCTGTTCTGTGCCGTATCTGTCCGGTCTGTGCCTTCCCCTCTCCTCTCCTGCTGCTCTGAGACAGATAAGCAGAAGAATGTGCCGGTGCTACTTTTTTGTTGTTTTGTTTTTGCCTCATCATCTATTTTTCTATCTTCTGAAAAAAGAAGTGAAAAATATGACAATGATTTTGTCGGCAGAGCTGTCCATTGTGATAATAAACATCATATTGTTTTACTTCAACAGGGGATGCTGTGCAGTAGATATTTCTAATTTAGCCTCTCTTATTTACCATAATTAGTGAACGGTGGAGTTTTTCTTTATTCCCACAGCTTGCACGTCTGCATATGTCTTTGACTTGACATTCCACGCTGTCTGTATGTCTGTGTGGGTTGTAATGACCCCATGCTGATGCTCTGAGGGCCCCAGCAGAAGGGCCTGAGGTGCTTCAACAGGGTGACTTATAGCTGCTTTGATGAGAGACACAATTATACATACAGACACTAACATGTTCTTTCATGGAGATGCAGGGACAAATGAATTGACTGAATCAGAATGCTTAGAGACACTTTTATGTTTCCACCCAGTGTTTTGTTGTGGTTTTTTTATAGGATGGATGCATATTGTCAGTCTTAAAATATTGTGAACCACCAAATGTTTTGTTCATGGTGAGAGACGTAGTTATTAAAACCATAATCATCACAATCTGAAACAACTGAAGGGACATTACAATAGCAAACTCCATTACTAATGGTATACTCCCTTCATAAATCACTCTCCACACAATAGCAAATGCAAACACGTGTGTGTGTAGACACACCTGGCCACCTCTTTACTCACTGCGTTCTTGCTGCTCCACAGCCCCACCCAGTGTAGAACAAGGGGTGCATGACAGTGCTCTCTTGGACATGAGGATTTAATAGGTGACCCTGGGCTGCACGCTGGGTCCCCCACTGCCTGGGCTCATCCAGCCATAAAATGAGGCACAGGCAGGACCCAGCCAGTAATGAGAACTGGCATTTTGCTCGGGATAACCTCGGGAAAATCACTTCTATAAATACCTTCTATAAATAAAAGTGTACCTTGGCCCAAGACTGTGTAAGGGGCTTTTTCTGAAAAGGTCATCTATTGCCCTGACTTCGCCGACTCAACATCTTCTGTGCTCCTCCACTTCCATTCCTCCTTGTCTATGTCTTGCGCCTCTCCCTCCTTTTTTTCCTTCTTATTTTATAAGGTCTTTGTGTTTTAACTGCACGGACTACGCTGCATTATCATTCCTGTCATGTGATCCTTGGAGGGCTTGCTCATCTTTCTTAGGTGTTTCCTCTTTTCTAATGATCCTGCGCATCACTGACCTTGGTCAGGCGTCAGGACATTCATCCTGGAGGGTATGACAATAAGACTGATAGAATAAGAAAGAGTAAGATAAAGGAAACACAATAAAAGAGAAAAATAATTTGCTAAAATATGTTTTGGTTTCCACTCATCAGTGCCTCTTGTTAAGAGTTATGTTCTTTCTGACTCACTAAAGGTTTTGCGTCACGTAAGAAAAGTCAGGGGGGGATCATCAGTCCCTTAACCATTATTTTACCATGAAAAATCCAGAATGTTTTCCTCATCTAAACCAATGATCATCCCATAATCTAAAAATGTTGTCCTAGTGTCTTTTGTCATCATCAAATCATTAGACACCATCTTTTCAACAATGACTTTTAATAGTAGTGAAATCATTTTCTGAGGCCAGTTGGGGGTTTCATGTCAGAAAATATTCTATGGCGATGTAAAAAATTAAATAATACGTGTTTCCACAATTGATGTACAGTTTTTATTGTCACTGTCGAGTAAGCTTGCTAATTATCACATTTTCAGTTAACTAAGGCTTTGCACCTTTATTAGATGAGAGAAAAAAGCCCTCTTCTTTGGTGCAATAAATCATTTAATTTTGCATCAACTGAAAGCTTGAAAAAAAAAATCCAAAATCACAAAAAGCTGTTGTTGATCTAATATTTTTTCACCGTACAGATGAGAGTAAAGGTGAAACTGCTGTGTGACCATTTCTCTGTGAGTGTTTGCATAAATCCAATTAAGGATCTGATGTGTTGAATAAAAGTTTGCCTCTTTCTTTCCTCTTTCTGCCTCTGCTGGAGCTTTCAGGACACAGAAGGAGGCGAGGACTCTCTCTACAGGCCAGGTCACTTCTTAAACTTCACTTAGCCCCGTTTTACTGCCTGCAGGCAGCTTAAACTGATTAGCCTCGACCCTACTAGGTCTGGCTGACCTCCTAATGCATTCAATACCACTTATTGATCAATATTCATATTGATCTGGACCCCCTTGATGCTGGATTGAGGTCCAATATTTTCATTGATTTGACCAGATTTGATGAGACAAAAGGATTCTCAAATCAGTTTAGATGCAACCTGCCAACAGGATATGACAACGAGCTTCATGGGGATTTCCAGCCAGGATTAGATTTGATGAGTGTTAACTGCGGAATTGATATAGCTATGGGACTGTAGCGATCGGTATCTAATCAAGTAACACAGTATGTTAATGTAGTCATACTTGCCCTTTAAATGCATAAGGTTGTACCGATCGATTTACCTGGCTAAACCCAGCGTTAAATCAAACGCACACAGAGTTGGTTATAAGTTATGTCAGAATTTTGATGAAGGTGAAATAGGAGGTCACCAGTGCAATGAAATATTTCATCAAATCTATTTTAGTGATCGATCTTGAGCAGTTAGGGCTAGAATCATTCGCTGATCTCAGGCTTGGCCGTTCATAGTCCCGATTCATTTGTAGGGGTGTTAAAAAACAATATCTAAATGAGTGTTTTGTATGAAATTTGTGTTACTTATTTTTCTGTTGTCCCCTCTGATGAGGGAAGGTTTGACTCCTCTGACACATTTCGTTCCGTCGGAATGAGACGGCTGAAAATACAAGATGTTCCTGCTGCAAACAACACACTCACATATGCATTCACATACTCTACGTTTGCCTGTTGTGCATGCACAACATATCCTTTAATGGGCCATGGGAAAAGACGCTTCCACCCCCAATAAATATGAATGCCCTTAGTGGGCTAAAATGAGTGAATAAGTCATGAAATACTGACAAGACAACACTCAAAGAAATGCGTGCGGACATTTGCAATGTGTAATGTGTGAAAGTTACCACTGAAAGTGTGTGTGGGGGGGGTTACTTTGTAACAACAGGGGTGATCTTTTCTAATAAAAAAAAGTATTTAGGAGCACCAGAGGGATGAATGGAGATGTAGATGCCATTCCAATTCCAATATAATTTTTGGGCATCATGGTAGTGAGCAGCTCCCACGTGTTTCTTTAAAGGGGTTCATTAGGGATCTATGCTAATGTACTATTATAATATTAATAAGTTTGACTGGATTGGAGTAAGTTTGTCTATGCCTTTGTCTTGGTGAACAGATACAGATATCATGTTATAGCAACATAATGAAGACTCTCTTTACGTCGTTTTTGGTTATTTACACCGAACAACCTGACGGTGGCACAACTAATGAGTAGTCCAATATGAGAGGCAGGAGGCACATATTTTACAATATGTGCCTCCTGAGTTTTTGATGTATTGTGATGCTTTACACATGCCTATGGAGCAATTATGTGTTAACACTGAAAAGCAATGGTGAAAAGATTATTTCTCTCCCCTGTGGTTGTTGATTTTTCCCACTTTTTAGACGGTAAAGATCTCCTGGATGCTTTTGTTGTCTCCCTGGTTTGAAGTTTGAGTCAGGTGCTAATTACTACTAGGTGTGTCTTAAATGTTCAAGTTGTATGTTGCAGACCTTCATCCTGACCTACAACCTCACTAGATTACTTCTTTATATGGAACAACAATATTCCCTATTCTATTTTTGTAGCAGGTATAGAAAACTATGAGCCACAATATCATATAAGGAGCTGTGTGAAAGGGGTTTGTGATTTTGCAGCTTCACATTAGACAAATAAACCCAGGTGGATCTATTCTCTCTGGGAGACAGATGACCATTATTTTGAGTATTTGAAAGATGGATTTTCAGCTGTAACAGCTGAAGGGGCTACCTCTCTTTCTTTGTCCCCGGTGGTCCAGTCTTGACCCAAAGTTTTTGTGGGTCAGTGAGTTAATCTCAAAAATATGCTCGGACAGAAGCTTACCATTTATCAGGGCAGGCATTCTGTGTCAAGCTCAGCATGGCTGACTTTCACTGGGATGACAGACCTGACCGGAAAATTCACACATTGTCCCCACGGTCCTCTTATCTTCCTCTTTTCGTCTGCTCACCTCTTTCTTCTGGATAGATCTCTAGTGATCCAGGGACCACAAGAATGTTGGATCAGGTATAAATGATAATGAAAACTTATTTTGCTTGAAAGTAAACAATGAAATCATTACGAAACCTTTTGCCAGATGTTTGATCTTCAGGAACTTTTATACTGTATCAGCAATCAAGCTGTTCCAGCCATCATCTGTTGGTTTATTCATAGTGCATGGCATAATAGCAATGTTTTGGCAACTTTTCACTGACCCAAAACTCGGTCCAACCTTCTTTTTTTTTAATCTTTCTTTGACATCCAGAAGAAAACGTATCATCGAGCTGAAAACCACTTTAACTTTTCATACAGATACACTTACAGAATACTATCTAAGTGCACCAATGTGTTTTTTTCACGTCAGGCCTTTCAGAAAGAAGAATCCATGGGCCTAAAAAGTGCCACACAGGGGTTGAATGTGGTCATTTATAAGACGCCGACTGGAGCACAAAAAGAGCAAGAGAAGCCATTTTGGTGCTGTCAGAGGGTTTTGTTGCTTTAAAAGGTTGTGGTGATATGCTCTGACACTCGTGGTCTTGTAAGGTGCTTTTAAGGGCTCTGCGTGAGCACTTTCTCCATCACATGCTGCTGTGCAAGCCAGAAACATACCTGTCAATAGCAACACTGTGCTGCACTTTAAAAGATTTCTCGCTGATTTCATGCCAACAGTTTTCTCGAGGTGACTTTGTGACATTTTGGCGGTACAGTAAACTTTATTTTTCTACTCATAGGCTTTGAAGCCACAGTTTTCACACACTGAGAATTTTTTGTTTTTTATAGTTTTGATAAAAAGTGAATTTGCTGTTTGAGTTTTGCCTTGTGATTGAAAATGCTGTTCGAAAATGATCTCTGTCACATTTTTGCAATCTGTATTATTCCTCGTGAATTCTTGTTTTTTTTTTAATGTTTTAGTCTCTTTAAAATATGTGCTTCCTTTTTTGTTTTATTTTTTTTTCTTTTGAAGTTCACTTTCTTAATGCTGAAATAAACAGTCTATAATTTAAAAGCATCGACTTTCAGGAAGGTCTAAGTGTGTGAAACAAGTAAGAGTGAGGACAAAGGAAAGAGAATCTTCCATTTTGCCCCCCCTAATCCCCCCTTTTTTCCCCCTTCTCCTTCATCCCATGTTACCTTTATTCGCTGCCCTATTAACAACTGTTACTGCAGCTTTAATTACGCCCCTGTGATCTTCAGGAGTGGCGGGCACGTGTCATCTCCCTCCCAAGGGAGCCTGGGTAATTACCAGCATCCATCCAAGGGCCGTTGCTCCTGTTCCCTGGTCGCAGTGGCGATAATCACACTGCCACTCCTAACATCTGTTCCTTGGGCGAGAAGTCCAAGTGGCCTAAGCCTGTCACACCATGCCTTCCTGTGTCAGGCTTGACCTCTGACCCCACCCATGACACCATAGGGCTAATTTGTTTATTCACCAAGACAGGGAGAGACAGATCAGGATCTCCCTAAAATACAAAAGGTTTAAAAAGGTTACTATGGGAATTGTATACATGTTGAAATGCTATTGTTTGCTTCCAAACACCGATGAATTGTCTCTTTTGTTATTATGGATTAGAAATTTCATTTGAAATTTTCAATCAATTAAAGAAATTTTGTTCACTTATCTGGTCAAATGTTTTCGAATTAATATTGATTCAACCCACTGTTTTATACCAGATCTTTGTGGTTTTAAAAAACTAAAATGAAAATTGCAAATACTTTTTGACTGGCAAAACAAAGTCTGATCATTGTAACAAAGCTGATAAAAATTGAAAGCATGTTCACTTTCTGCACATACAGTATAAAAGCTATAAACTACATTTATAGTTTTGAACGCTGTTTTTCCTCTCTTTTGAAAGTAATGTTCTATTTTTAACTATAATTAGCATTCTTCTGTCTGTTCGACAGCATCAGTACTGTCACTAAACTAAAGCAACTAAATGCAAACCATTCAACAGTCAGTGAGGATACACTTTGAACTCCAGCACTGCACATCCAATCCCAGCTACAAAATCGAATCTGAAATTTTGCTCATGCTCTGTTGGTTGTCTCATCCCCGGCCACTCTGTAGCCCTATAGATAACGTTTAAAGGCTGGGTTTATCATAAATCTGTCTGATGAGACTATTTTCTCTAACCAGATTTGAGAGTTTACAGCAGTATCGGAACTTGTCCAATTCCATACATGTCTCTTCAAACTCCTTCCTCTCATGTGCAGCTCTCTGCAATGCTGCAATGCCAAATTTTCATGGGGAAAAAGGAAAAAAAACATTCACAGAGCAAGACTCAGAATTAGGCAGTAATCAGCATACAAATCCCCAGGGACTAGAAAGCCGTTTCCCTCTTTCTCACTGATGAGATCCAGCAGCAAGTTTTGCCTCACAAACTTTTGCCATAATGAGAGCGCTTAGATGTCTTTGACCACACTTAGACATAAGAAAAAGAGGCAGGATTAAGTGCAGGTATGATAGATGAAGGGACAGGTAGCTACTCTAAATAAAGATATATTGCATACTTGCAGCAGCAGATGAGGTGGCGGAATATAAAGAAGCGTGGAGGCTTGAATAATGAAAAGCTTCCTGATCAAAGGGACAGGAAAAGCGATGTATTTAAGCAGGTCAGAATGCACTTTTTAAAAGAAAGTCATAGTCAATATTTGGCAGCTGTGACATTAACGAGCAATGTATTATAAGGGAGGGGGATTCATAAATATGCATAAAGATATTAGTGGGGTGTTAACAGTAAGCACCTGTCTACTTAACCGTGACAGGAACTCTGTGAGTGACTTTACAGAAGCCCCCCCCCCCTCCTCACAGAGCCACATGTGTCCTTCTTTACTTAGCGTTCCCTCTCCCTGCCAGTGACAGTACCGCTGACAACCCACACTTGGAAAAAAAAGAAAGAAAAAAAAAAGAACATGTTTTCAGAGATGTCAACCAGCGATGGTGAAAGCTCAAGGTTAGAGTTGCTCGTTGGCATGGCATATCCTCCAGCCCGCCTGCCTCCCTGCCTGCCTGTTCTTCCTCTGTGCTCTATGAATATTGGCTATCCACATTGTGAAATTAATAATGCATTTTCATATTTTTTTTCCCCATCTCACGATGTGGGGAATAGCGTAGCATCTGTCAAGTCGGCTTCCACACTGTCGAAAGTCAAAGGGTTATGTGTATTTTTTTTTTTTTCTGTTTTGTCATGGAGAAGTGAGAAGCTGTCAAGGGTATTAACTTTGACAGGAAGTGCTTCTTTGCAGTTGGCATGTGCATAATTATGTTCGAAGTTTTTTTTAGTGAAGGTTAAATATCATTCTTTGTCCCCTCTGATGTGAAATGTGCAGGCTGTTAAGTATCATCTCTCAGTCAGATGAAATGCAACCTAACAGTTGTGCTGCAATAAGTGTGTTTCTGCAGCGAGGAAAATTATCATTACTGCACAAATGTCTCGAAGAAGAGAAGAAAAAACATAATTAAGAACTGAATTCTTCAATAATAAATATTTGCATATTAAATTGTAAATTTTAACAAAAAATCCACTTTATCCTTTTTGGAATATATTCAATCCTAGTTTTTGAACATCTCAATGCTGTTTTCCACCTCTAAAATACACAATTTGAGCTCTTAATTAGTTAAATATCATCATTATCTTTAGACCGACTGAATTTATACCATCTTGATCCAGAATTCCCATGAACAAAAGATATTGCATATCAGTGAGACCTTCCTGGCTTAAAAAAAAAAGCGATCCAGTTAAGTCAATTGTTTGTTCCTATTCTTTAGAAACCGACCAGCTTTCCTTCACTGACGAGAGGTAGTGAGAGGAATTAAGAGATAGAGATAAAGGTGGGTGGGGGGGTGGGGGGTTGGAGACAAGACGATGGGAGGAAAAGGAGACAGCCATCTGGGATGACTCAACATCCACGTTGGGGGTTGCTCAATATGTCATGTGCATCTACAAATGTCACTGGAGATGACACAGACTGATGCAGGACAAAAGTTGTTGCTGCTTAACGTTATGTTCTGTGTTCTCTTCATCCTCTCTTCATCTTCATGGTGTCACTGATCTGATGGCAGAGGAGAAGGAGGGTAGGTGGGTTTGTGGAGTGTCAGGGTTGCAGTGGGTCACAACCCTACAAGCTGTGCTGGATGGTGGAGGGGGTGGGGGCAGTGCTTTCTCTCTCTCTCTCTCTCTGTCTCCACTCCTCTCTTCTCCTTTTCCTTCCAGCACCAGGAGGTGGGATGCCAGCTCCCACCTGCTCACCTGTATCGCTGCTGTGCCCCTCCTGAAGAATCACCACATGCCAGGCAGATTACCGACCAACACGAGGCAAAAAGGCAGACGTGTGTAGGACAAGGAGGAGGGTAAACAGGAATCTCAAATGCCATCACCTCCACTCCTTCCATGCCTTTCAAATAACTTGGAGAAGTTGAAATGTAAATACACACAATACAGAATAGTAAACCATATGAGGTATCGCATTTATCTGCTTATTTACCAATTATGTGTTATCACAGTTGTTTTAGATTATTTATAAGTGGGTCTTGATTTGCTTTTCAACTATTTTTAACCACCTGAACTATAAACACATGCATCCTCTGCCTCACTGGCAGTCTGTTATACTCATTCCCTCCGTCTCCCCCATCCACCATGTTTGTTCTTTCCACTCTTCCGTGCTCTTAAAGACAGAGAGTCTGGCCTCTCGAGGCCACATCAGACCACTGAGAGCCAACCTTCTCAGACTTCTGGCTAACCTTCATGTTCGATCAATAACTCTCCATAGAGGCTCCATCTTTGGAGTTTGTTTGTTTTCTGTTCTCCCTGTTGCCATGCTTGCATCACAACTAAGATGATGAAATTGATCAAGCTTGAGGTTTTTAACCCCAATAAAAAAAATAAAAAAAATAAAAAACCTGGAGCAGTTGAAAAAGGCAGAAGAGAGGACAGTGTTGGTTTTCAAGATGGGGGGGGGGGGCAGAATAAAATCTTCATTTGACGTTTAAGTTGTGTTGAAACTGAAAACATTATCTTTGAGTCCCAACTAATCCCCTCTTAAAAAATTGGATGGCCTTGAGTTTCAATTAACTGTTAACGTAAATCAGAGGTTTACCTCCTCATTGCCAGCCATTTGATACCCCCCACAAAAAATACCTTGGGCCTGGAAGATGGATGGACCCAGTCTGCTCTGACTGAGGTCAATGATTTCCCTTCTCATGTCAGCTGAGAAGTAAACACCAGGACAAAGTCGGATATTTCAGCTCAATGTCTGGACCCATGAGCTCTGCTGTGAAGCCTGAGATCCCTATCTCTGTGAAAAGAAAGAGTCTGCCCTCCTCCCGCTTTCTTCACCCCCTTCTCACCCCCACCCCCCCATACTTCCCTGTCCCACACCACCCCATTCTCTGTCCTTTTACCTTCATTACACATTTTTTTTGTTTATGCTTGGGTGCAACTGTGGCTGCTCCTGATGGTTTGAGGTCAGGCGTGACTGGCCACGGGTTACTCTAAATAAATACACACAGACTAGCCAGGAAGGAGCGGGTAGGCTGAGCTTGCCGCCGAATCACCCTTGATTAATCAGCTAGCAGATTCAGGGTGACTTTTTGTGTACTCTCCTCACTACAATTATTCCTTCCCCCAATCGACCCCCACGTCCAACCCCTCCACCCCCCTCTACCCCCAAAACCACAGAAGGTGATGGAATCGGTGTGGCATGGACAGGCTAATCCAGGCATCCAGGCAGATGGAGAATTGCCATGCTGGCCCGCGTCTGCAACAAACATTGCATGTGTAGCAAACACACACATATTCACACAGAAATGCATGCCCAAATGCACAAATATGATTACACACAGCACCGAGACATAGTTCCTCTGACCAACTTCTCCAGTTTGTGGTCTCTTTAAAAACCTGACTCCTGTGGCCGCAGAGCACACGGCCGGCTGTCACATTCAGTGCAGCCAGCTAAATGAATGAAAAAACACTATAAGTGTGTGAATGGTGCACCATGTGAACTACATGACTTCTAGCATTTATAATACATATACAAATTTTGCCTATCAGATCTTTTTTGTGAAGTTAAATATGAGATAATTATACCTTTGCTCTGCTACAACACAAATCCTGCACTGCCGACACGGCTGAGGCCCAGGCCTCCAATTGATCCCTGACTTTATACATCAGTATAAACAAAAGCTTTACACAGCAGGCTGTAACAGTTGATTCCATCACATGCCAGTGCTCTGCGTGCACTTTTCACTTCTTCCTCTCCTTTCTTCTCCAGCCCTTCAAACGGCGCAGGAGAACAGCCTGCCTCTCCCTAACCCTACCCGCAGCTGCCATCATTAGGGGTGGTGCTGTTTGCTCACCTGTCAGGTCCACTCGACCGGACATCAGTACAGCCTCAGCTAGACCATGCAGACCCTTGTCACTAACCATGACCCTTCCCTTTTTTCCTGGCTCTCCTTCTCTGCCCCTCAGCCCTCTCTCTCATTCGGGTGGGGTGAAGGCTCGTGCATCTGGGACAGCAGTTGTATGAGCCTGGCCTTCGGGCTAGTGCAACTGCTGTCCCATCATCCAGTCTGTTACCCCCTGCTCCTGCTCCAGTTCAAGCTCCCAAACTCCAACTCTAGACCTAGCCCCCGGCCTTAGCCCCCTGGCCTGTGTGCTTCAGTTGCCCCCAGCATGGATGGACCTATCCTCAGGCAAGGTGTGGCCCCATGTGGCACGCCTGTCCAGAATACAGGTTATCTGCTCTGATCGCCGCAATAGACTTCTACCTAAACCTGCTGCCCTGAGGGGACAGAGAGATGAAGAAACAGAGAGGAGAAGAGAGAGTGAGAGTAGTTTTAGCAAAAGAGGGAGTTGATGAGTGAGGGGGGGGGATAGAAAAAGATAGGAGGTACAGAAGCGTGGAGTTTTGCCTGGGGGCAGGGATGAGGCAATGAGTACCCCTCAAAAACAAGCTGGCAGTTGGAGACCACCATAGGCACTACTACAGACGGGGAACGTCCGGCCTTCAGATATGTGTCAAACATCCAGCAGCATGCTCTCTGTTCTCCAGTTCCATCTCCACAGCGACATGCTTTAGCCACCCCATGGACATCCTGCGAACAACTCAAACCAGGCAGAAGAGCTGTTTTGATTTTGTAAAAACATCTTGTTTGGTTTTTTTTAATAACATCTCTCTTCTTTTAATTTTTTTTAAATTTTCAACTCAGTTTATCTTGTGTTTCTCATTATTACACTCCTACACTCTTAAATTAAGTTCAATTAATCTGGTAATGTGGGAGGCAATATCACACCCAGTCCAACAGATTTCACGTCTGTTGCTGGACATCAAAGGAAAAACCACACCATATGCGACCAATTGCTGGGAATTTTCCTGGGCCTAGATGATCAGCACTAAAAAAACCTGTCTGAGTTTGAAGCATCATTAATTCTCCAGCCGTTTTATATTGCAGTGAGATTGCCAAGCACTCACTGAGGCTTGGGTTGTTATCGTGGTCATAGTCATTGTAATCAGGCCTCAATAATCACACTTCCAGAAGCAGAGTATGCCTGGGGCCTACGCTAACAGGTCCTAATGTGTGGCGCCGTGGGCCACTAGCCTGCAGACACGCAGGCCTGGCAGATGGAGGCTGGCATTGAACACTGACTTTGAAAAAAAAAACAAAAACATCATCACAGAGAAATAGCTTATGTACAGAGACTGAGGTGTAAAGTCTTACTGAAGATTTCAGGGCATCTGTATGATCATTGCTTGTGTTTGATGCTGTGTACGACACTCAACAACATAAAAAGACAAACAATTTTTAAGGGAGACATTTGAAAAATATCATTGATCATAACATTACTGACTCGAGAAAGCAATTCCATTTTCAGGTCTCCGTTTTAGGGTAAAACCAATACTGACTACTGGCTCCTGAAGTACTGAATATTTTTTTTCCTTTCAATTTTTCAATATAGTGATGATTTGTTTGTTGCACGTTGACACAATTAATAGTTTTCATCCTTTTTCTACTGTAAAGTTTTTGTCTTTCAGTGTTTGTGAATGTGTTTCCTGTTTGACTTCCAAGGTGGAGAGGTGATGTCAATGATGTTGAAAATCATCTACGATGCCATGTATATAGAAAACTCCATTATGAAAACATATGTGCGTGATGTCAGAAACACCCCCTTCACCAAACAGGGAAGACAAGTCAGGCACAGCACTCTGGACCCTGAGTGGATGTGATGAGGCCACCAGTTAAGTGACACCCGAATGAACATGACATTGTAGGAGTCCTCTACCAGATCAGACCATCAGCACTTTCTAATCAGACTTTCAATTTCAAAAATAGCACCTCTGTAAACTGTAAATCTTTCTCTGGAGAGCTCTGGGCTTTTGTATTCTCCCCTCTCTAATTGTCTCGTGTCTCTGGGTCGTAAATCTCTAAGAGCCATTAGTAAAAATGGCTGGTAAGGACATAGTCACAGGGATCTTACCGGTCTACTTACACTAAGAGGATGTCCAGATATTGGTCCTAGACCCGAGTGTATGGAGTCTGATCACAGGGGTGGAATGACAACATTTCATGTGTGTTTACCCTGCTTTTTGCTGAGATTTCAGAGGTTAAAATGCTTTCCTTCCGCACCCTCAGAAAAATTTAATTTTCGCATAACAAGCTCTTTGAATATCTTTTTGTTCGGTACCCTATTCTAGCTGCCAGAAGTAGTTTACAATGTGATCTTTCTCCTGAGCTGATTTCATTGATGCAATGTGTTTCAACACAGTAGGTGTAACACATGACTGACTCAGTACATTAATAAAAAAAGAAAAAAACATTGGCATCAAACAACATTTGACCAAATCAGTGATGTGGAGCACCGCTAACTGAGACTCTTATGAGGTAGGTCTTTAATAATGTTTTTTAACATAAGCAGTGCTGCGAGTTTTGTGTTTCACATGTTTATGGCTTAACCTAGAGTGACAGCCAGCTCTGGGAAAACAACATGGAAAAGACTTCTCACAATCAAATATCCTGTCTTAAGTGTTTCTGCTGGGTTTGTGTAAACAGGACCCAGTCAGAGCAGCAGTGGTATGATTTCCTCTTACAAGGGCAGTGGTTTGCTGATGAACATTGAGAGGGACACAGCAGAAATTGGCATCATGTAACACAGACGTAGAAGCAACATGGAAGAAATGATTGGACATTTTGAAGCCACCACATGTGATAAATATGCATTATTTCCAAAGGGTTTTTTTTTTTTGGGGGGGGGGTGTTTTTGCATGTCACGTTATCAGAAGAGGGAAAGATTGGTATTTAAATAACTTAGAATTTCTGCATTTAAATAGATTGACGTGATTCTCTAACAGCTTTGGCAGTAATATTTTCTTAACTATAGTGATCTTTACAGAATAACCATTTTTGTGCATTCACAGTACTTGAAGACTGGGGCCATCTATGAAGAATTTATCTCAGTGTACTTTATCATTACTGCAAATCACATAAGAGCAAAGGAACAGAGGTATAAATGTATTTAAACATTTCATAAAATATAATTAAATTGCATTTAAATCATCATTTTTACTACTTTTTTCATGAGCGGAAATTAGATATGAGCTATGCTGGATCTCCTCAGTGTTAAACACATACTGCATACAATATTAAAGAGTTAATGGGACAGATAATTGACAGTGAGCCATAGGAGGTTAATAATAGATGCTTAATTTGACTCCTATCAATTTGTTACACTGAATATTATTGTATAAAGATTACATTCATACAGAGGGTAGGCTCATTCCAAGCAGTGACGATATTTATTTTTTTATGATCAGAATTTTTGGGATATTCTGTATAGTGAAGTGTTACTTCAATCCATTCAGTGAAAGTAAGACTGACAGTCATGAAACAGAACAAATGACAGCGCATACTAATAAAAAATACTTTTAGTTTGAAAAAGGGAAAATATTGGTTCAATGCTGGAAAGAACCACTTGATTTTGATCATATTGCCATAGATGGAGGAACATAAGAGTAGAAAATAATCACAAGACAAAATTAGCCATGCAACCAAAAAATGTGCAGGAGACAGTTCCCCAGTTCTCTTTGATCTCAGGCTATAGGTACACATTTCACTGCCAAACATGTCCCAGGTCTGATTTTTTTTCAGATGTCCAGAGAGAACAAAACAACATTTATTTACAATTGAAGGAGACAGAAGGCAAAGAATATATATCACAAGCATGATGCATCATCTTCAGATGAAGAAGAAATCCCCCAACCTGAAAGACAGACCTTTCGTATTGAACAGCAAAGCACTGTCCCCATTTGACAACCAACGTAGGACATCAAGTTTCCTAAAGATGACCTCAGGGCCTACAAGATATGATGTTTCTCATGAAGACATCACCTGAACATTATACATCTTCATCACTCCATCCCTGAAAAAGTCATCCTGGAGGTTTTTGCAAGTGGAAAAGTTTTCCAGTTAGAAGCAACTGGAAAAGGATGGATGAGAATGACCTATATGCCTACATAGGGCTACTAATATTAGCAGGTGCTTACAGGTCCCAAGGCGAAATTGCATCCAGTCTCTGGGTTGTAGGTAGCAATGGCGATTTTCCATCTCTCAGTGCCACTGAAAGTCTTTCACATTTTCTCATTTCATAATTGATTTGATTTTTATTGGCTGTTGCAATGTCCTATGATTTATATGTTTTTTTTTGTCAGTTACAAATTATAGTAGTTGCTGATGTAATCTCAAAATGTTTTCCTGCAGTGTGTGTCAATAGGTCAGCAACATATGGCATAATGCAATCTCTCTGCATTGTGAAGAGATTATGTTTTCATGCATTTGGGTTTTTTTAAACCCCTAAAATAAAGCTGCTTTATTTTAGGGGTTTGGTGAGGGCAGGTCAATTTTGACACTAGGACAAGGAGGGTACCCATAATGTTAAGACTACAAGGCCTGTGTTCATTCTGATCTATGATTTTTTGCTAGTCTGGGAAGACTCTGCTACTTTCATTAAACAATATACTATATATTATGTCTACACTAGTTTAGAACCTCACAACAACTAGCTAGACACTGTACCATCCGGCTCTAAACCCATCAGACTGTAAACTATAGGTATGAGTGTGTAGCAAATCACATACCAGCACCAATAGCTGTAATATTAAGGGTTTTGTAATACATTTTCAGTCAATCTGCTGCTCCCGGATACTATAAAATGTTTACTTGCTACTATATTTTTGAAGCACTGACTTGTATAAGTTGGAGTCGTTTCCTGTTGACTACACTCTACTACATGTTTAACTTTACAGGATGCATAGAGTGGAAAACCAGACTTGTTCAAAGACAGCGTGTGTGATAAGTGCTTCTCACTGGGGTATAAATTTGTCCATCAGCATTGAGGAAATTAAAGTTTATTTTCTCTGACGCCACCGGACAGAATACTGTATGTCAGAGTCCTTAGTGTGACCGTTGAAGATGACGGGTCAGCTACTGTCCCAGGCCCTCTTTGCCTCTGCAGACTTTCTGGGAGACCTCCAATGTTTAGACATATCTCTTTCACCTTTTTCCTCCTAAACAATTAGAGTGCAGGCCAAGAGGAAACCCATCCTGTGAGAGCTTGACAAACATTTCAGCCAGTAAAGCTAGCTGGAGGACACCGTAGACATGAACAGAGTATGGATAGAGTAAATGTGAATGCACAGTATATTCTTTGTGCATTCATTAGTAATGAAGGTTGTGCAGAAAAGGAGACAAACAGAATAAACACTGATGTCATCATTCCAATAAGACACAAGGGAAAATTCCTTTGTATAAAATTAAGTTGAAACAATGAAATAGTAAATACCCCGTCTCCTCCTTTTTTGTATGTCTTTAACTCAGAGTAATTTTATGCACTGGAGACTCATTGATTTGTAATTTGAATGAATGTAAATAGTTTGCATTGGGCCACAGTGTTGGCAGTGGGCCATATATCACTCGGGGAACTTAAACAGTTTGAGAGCAGACTGATAGATTAACCTCGTCGGAGATATGTGGCTGGATGGAGAAGGGAAGAGGTGTTAGAAGGCTGAGAATATTAATCATAGCAATTATTGAAAGTGTTTTTGCTGACTTCATCATGAAGACCCATATATCAGCCTGGAGCAGCATACTTATGACTTAGTGACATGGGCTGAGTGGAGGACTTTGAGCAGTAAAGATTACAAGTTATGCAGAGTGAAAAATGAAGGTGTCGTGGCCAACATCTGTTATGTCAAAGAATCCAGTTTGGTAAGTAGATTTTTGTGGGTATTAAAACTATTGTTTGTTCTGCTGCTATCTTAGAAATAAATTCCTCAACAGTTACGTCCATTGGGATGGTCCTCTGTACAGTCATAGATGCTCAGGAATTTCATACATGACATAACAACTGATGTGCTTTCACAGGAAAGTACAGACATTATTGGATGAAGTAAAAGATTCACACGCAACTCATCTAAAAATGCAACAGGGTTGTCCTACAGCAGGAAGCCACAGATTCAAGGCTGATGAATCTGGTGATCCCAAGGCCAAAAGAGACTTCCTTTAGTAGAAATGAGCTACAGTACAGCTATTGCAGTCCTTCCAGGAATCACTTTAACATTGGAATTCTGATGGAATGGATGTTTTCTATAAAACACCCAATAACATTGTAATTTTTCATATTCCCATCATATTGTTTGACAGTTTTTGTCTGTTTTAAACATTGCCTCAGTCAAAAGGTTCTTAATCCTTGGCTTATACCTCAAAGAAGACATCAGTGTGTAGGCCTCTTTTGACTGTTCTCATGCTGCTGTTCGACTGCTGTGGAAGACTCATACACTGTTCTGCGCTCAATCTGTGTAAGCCTGTGCATTGCTCCCTCCCTAAATGAAAGATATGGTAAACACACCACAGCCTCTCCTTTGAAATTTCTCAGGAACATCAGAGGAGTCCCTGAGTCTCTTACGTCTCTCTTGCATCAGATCCCCTGGGCAGCTGCCCAACTGGCCAAGAGTCTGCTGCCCTGACCCTGAACTGTGACTATGAGGGGTTAGCCAAGGGCCAGTGCAGGGTGGATGTGGTAGCTGAGGTCAAAAAGTAGGGAGGGGGAGGCTTGGGCACCCATTAAACAACAGAGGAAGGCGGATCAGGATGTGTCTTTTATACCTGACTGGTAATGAAGGCATCAGACTCTACTCCCACAGGTGAGAGGCTGGCATTCCCTCCAAAAGAATGCTCCTTTGTGGGTGGAAATGATGGAGTAAGGCTTGTACAAGGTCAGGAGAAGGTTTGAGGTGAGTCAGTACACAGTAATTCCTTCTCCGTAGTCTGTTGCCTTCCTCACACGAGTACAATCACATAGTTCCCAACATCTGTTAAGGCTGGCATAACTTTCAACTAATGTTGGATATTTTGCAAAATACTGTTATTTTTCCATAGGTTCGGATTAGAATACTGGCAAGAGGCGGGTTACAACCCATATGAGATGCCAGCTCATTGCAGGACCACACGAAATCAACAACCATTGACTGTCACGCTCACACCTACAGTTTTGTGTAAGCCACAAGGAATCTAACCCTGAACCTTCTTGCTGTGAGGAAACAGTGCCACAGACAGCACCACCATGCCACCCACTGTAGTATTAGTAATTTTGTCTTGGGTCAAAGCCGAATACCGTGTGAACTGGTGGCAGTCAGCCAGTCTGTCCCTCTACTGCCTTAAACAGGTTTGATTGTGTTCAGTTTGTCCTCACCCAATGTTCCCTGCTAGTTATCTAAAATAAACGTGTTCTTGATTACAGCTATGAATTCACTCCTGCTTTATCCGTCCTTAGTTGATGTGCTTCTGACATTTGCAAACATTTAATTTTTCTAATCAATTTTTAAAAAAAATATAGAGCCTTGTTGCCTGGCTTCCAGTGCTGAGAGTCAAACCATCTGGGAGTCTTAAAAACACGTAAAGTCCTAATGATGACCATATTTTCACCAAGACTGGCAGTTACTACGCCCCACCGAAATTAAAGCAGATCCGGACTTCACCAAATGCAATGGGGCTTTAGTCTGAAAAATAATATTGAACTCTTGATAACTTATACAATCTCAATATTGAATGAAAACGACCAGGAGATAACAGTTATACCCATAAATCTGAAAACCTAGATCCTGTGATGATCAGCATTATCTATTGACCAGTATTATCTTCATGTAACCTGATCTCTTCACCATCTCTTGTTTCTTGTTTCATTTTCATTAGAAGCCACCTGCCAAGACTTGAACTTGTTGCCCTGCCTGAACCGGGGTGACAGCTCACTAAATCACTGCCTTTCAGTAGTGCTTTTTTATACACTTTAATCACCAGACTCAAGTAACCAGGAATATTGGGACCAGTGTATGGAATTTACCTCATAAAAGGAGAGGCAGAGGCCACTGATGTGCTTCTCATGGCAGAGTCGTTGCTAGAATTCATCTTGTTCTTGCCCAGACGGTAGTGGTGGATTGATGGAGGTGGAGGCCCTTTCTTACAGGAGACAATCAATTGCTCAGGATCAACAGGTTTTAGGCCGTAAACTTGAGGTCATCTCCTATCTCGTCGACAGTTTCTCATCTGGCGATGCCAGTGTTAAAGCTGGTGGGAGGCCTTGGATTTTGTTTGTTATTTATGGTTAGTCACAGGTTTAGAAATGGTTGTGTATGATCGAAGGCTATCTTTCGCACAGGGCCTGTCGCAGCTCTAAAATGGTTAACCCTCTGAATACAAGAAGAGAAATTCAGCTTTTTCCTTTACAAGATACTATTGTGAATAGAAACTTTTATATTTTAAAATACAATCTGATACTCCATTGAGGAAGATTGTGTCTCTGTTCATGATTGTCTTTTTAGCGTGACATCATCACACAGTCTCTGCCTTGATCAAACCCTTTCCTCAGTGCTCATCCATGCTCCATCCTCCCCCTGCCTCTATTTCATTTCCAACCCAGAATTAATTCTTACCCTCCCTAAGGAAACCCACTTCGTGCGGCAGTAAGAGTATTTAGAGCCAGTGTTGACATTGGACAGTACGTTATACAAATATCCCCAATTCAAAAACCACAAGATAAATGGCAGACCCAAGCTCACTGTGCTCTGGCAGGGAGTTTTCTGGTCTGGCCACAGCCAACTATTAAGCACAGGTGACGTCTTATTGCCAGAAAAAAAAACAGACCACTGAGGATGGTAGGCAGATAGATGAAAGCAAATGTGGGTTGATGAATACAAAAACAAATGGAAAAAAAAGCACGTTATTGCTGAAAACAGAGCAAAGCTGTAATCAAACTCAGAAAGTAGTTTGTTTAAGAAATAACTGGAAAAGTTAAGCATTGATAGTTCTTCTGCGATGTGAATTCTGCAATGGGGGAGGAAGTATGATCTTCAAATGGAAAGGAAAAAACAACATTACTAAATCATTTGTCTCCGGAGACTGTTCGCAGAGAGTTTTTGGCAAACCGACAACAGGCAGCCAGGTGGTGGCTTTGATTATGGGTGCACATTACATCATTTGAGGAAACAAACACACATACCCACACACAGATCTCTCTGTGACTGTGACAAGCTATCTGCACGCACTCAACACATTACTAAATGCATGCACACAGCAACAGACACCACACACACACATATACACACTCCTCAGAGATATGGGGCTATAGTTTTGACAACTGCTGAGTTGGTATGGCAGTGGTCAGACCAGAGCAATCCAAGAAAAGCAAAGCAGACCTGCGAGAGGGCTGGGGCTTTTGTGTTTGTGGAGTGTCACACTTCATCATGGGGGAAACCTGTAACAGGCCCAGGAAGACCTTTGAAGCTAAGGGAGGGGTGTGTGGGAATCGCCTCTGTGGCTACCTCTGATGTCAACTCCAATATTCTGATTGCAATGTACTTCCTGGATTATAACGGTGTTTGTCGACTGAGAGGGAAACTGTCCGAGGATCATATATCAGAGAGAAGACAAGCTAATTGAAGCCACTAAATACAATTTACAAATTTGAAGCGATTTTTTCCAGCCTTGGCCATTGTAATTTTTGGTATGCTAATGCTAATTTAGATATACTGTACTTACTCCGTCAAACCCATAATTAATCACTTTAAAGTACTATGATATGTGAACATGTATTTAGAGCTTCTTTTATCTGATAGCAAATATTTTAACATGCATACATACAGTATATATATATATATATATTTGCATGTTATATGTTATATATATGTTATATATATATATATTTGCATGTTATATGTTATGTATATGTTATATATGTTATATATATATGATTGTCTAACACTTTATTATGGGGTTTGAATCGCATAGTAATGAGGATAAATGTCCAGTGGCTTGGATTATCAAGAGCAGAGTTTCTCTGTTAACTATTTGATGAAGTATCCTGTATTTAGTCCAGTATTTGGCAGCAATGCTACATGATAGCAGTGCGTGCAGTTTGCTTTGGCTGCGTCATAATTAGTGGAATGGTTGTGTCCTATAATGGACCACATCCTTTTGGCTGGACCTTCACAGGGCTCCCTATAAACTGAACCATATTTTGATTTGGTGGTGTGTAAAGCAAGGCAAGACTATTTCAAATAAAAAAGAAATATTCAGGAAATTGCATTTGGGCTTAAGGAGGGTTGGCTGGTTTGTACATTGGAAAATTTCTTTTGCTGCCCTGTTGGATGTCAGAGTGATGGTTTTCTTATTTTGAAAATTCCCTTCCAACAGTCTTCTATGAGTCTTTTAATTTACTTTTACTTATGTTGTGTATGTTTATATTAAAAATCATCAGATGTAGAGGTTTGACAGTAGAGTCAGCTGGTAGGGTATGACATACCAAATACAGACTGTAAATACACAATCCATGATGAAGCTCTTCTGTAATGTTTACTTGTTGGTCTGTCTGATGGGAGGTCAGATGGTTGGTTCATAGCTTTGCTCCGGGCAGAAATATCTCAACATGTATTTGGTGTGATGTCATGACATTTTGCAGATATATCCATAACCCCACCTGTCTTAGACACTGCTACCAGAATGATGTTTTGGCTTTTGATGACATTTTTTGACGAGATCAGATTGATAGGAATAAATGGTGTTAACCACAAGTATGTCGCTATGACAATGAACTAAATACCTGCAAAACCGAGGATATTCCCATCAGCCTCAGCTATATTTTAGCTCACGGACAATCAGCAATTTGAGGAAAATGGCAGATATTGTACCTTCAGAAGATCAGCATGGTGTAGCTCAAAATGAAGCACATATCAGAGTTTATGTCAAAGCAGTGCCTTTGGCATGGCTACAGATTGATGATAGAAAGAAATACCCACATATTAAGACCAAATTTCTGGAAACAAAAAACAAAAAGCTGTAAAATAATGTTCATTGAAAAAGATGCAACATTATTGGTTATTGAATATAATAAATGTTCCAATATGCTTTGTTTTCCATTTTAATCTACATTTTGTCATTGTCATAAATTAAATATGTGGAATTTCAAATTAAGAGACATAAATACATCTGTGAATCAATCCAATTCAAAAGCTCTGGCTTTCTAAACCAAACCTACTCATTGTGTTACAGATTTGTAGTAATCGACAGAGATCTCAGCAGAGCAAAACATTTTTCATTAATTTTAATACTTTAGATAGTTTAGAATTCAAATGGGTTGAGGGTTAAAGCCAAAATTTCTTTGGGGAATTTAGAAAAAAAAAAAATCAATTACGGTCTGCAAACTGGATCTGTTGTTAAAGACGGGGCCATGATCAAACACAATTTGGATCAAACTGCGACTTTATTTCACATTCTCTCACATTTCCAATCAAGGAGCGATTAGCCTCAGACATTAATGAGCCCACTAATCCATTTGGGTCCCTCATGATAACGGTTAATTGTCTGTAAAAATGTGTACAGATCCCCGTTTGGGTTGTTTACTAACTGATTTGGATGTGGTTAGGCCCTAAAGAGGTATCATTATGTTGATAGTTCTTTGGTAAAGAGCCTCTGATGGAGGCAACATCAGAGCAGAACAGAGTTAAGATTACACAGCGCTACTTTCAAGCATTGTTCACTTGAGTGCTAATTCCTCATTGTTGCAGCATTTGATTTTCATCAGTCCTCATTAAACTTTATAATTGGCATGACTTTTCCATTTTGCTCATAACTGTAAATCAAGGTTTATTTTTTACAAACCTCTGACTTTTGAGAAACTGTTGGTTCATAGTCCAGGAAAAACAAATGCGCTGCCAGAAATTCCGTACAAACAGTGGCTTTGTCGAAACTTAAATTTACAAATTATGGCAACATTTGAATCCAATTTGTAAACTGCATCAAGTTAAAATAAAATTTTTACATTGGCTTGAGTTGAAACAGAGTTCTGTTGGAGATCAGTTACTAATGATCATTTATAAGAGAGGATATTTGGATTACTTGATGAAGATTACCGCTTACATTCCTCTACCAGAAAGAAATCTTCTAATTTTGTTACATGTCTGGAGTTTTTTTTTTCTTTTCTAAATTTTGCTCAAATAAAGAAAATTCAGCATCTCTTTGACAGAAAATCAAAAATATCAATAGATGATGGTTGTTTAGGTTGAGTGAGTGACTAGTATATTATGTGTATTTGTGTGTGTGGTGTGTGTTTTTTAGTTTTTTTTTTACTGTCTGTAATGGCGCTTCTGTAATTAACACTGAATTTACCTGTTTTTTCATCATCTGCACCATACTTATTTGCATATCACAACAAGTTTTAAAAAATTAAGTTGCTGTAAAATTATACTTACACACTGTTTCATGTAAAATTGATAAGAGTAAGTAATATTTGTTTTTCTTGTAAAACATTGAACTTTAATTCTCAGTATAGTGGCTTTTTTTTCAAATGCCAATAATCAACTGCTCTTAAGAAAAAGGCATGTGTGATGTGCTGTGTTTCTGTGCAGCATATGTAGGATCACAAGAGCCCATTTGTGCTTGTATTCTGGACACTGTGCAACCTTGGCTGGCCAGTCCTGACACCCAATTTATCGTGTTGTGATTTGAGGCCTTACTTTCTCATTACACCCAAAAGTTTTTGTGTCCTTGTGTGACAAAAATTAGTTTTTGGGTCTTTGTAAATCACCTGTCACATGTGCATGCTTTTAAGAAAAGGCCAAGGGTGTCATTTGATTCTCGATGCCTTGCTTTCATATTTATGCGTCTCATATTCACGTCTATTGCCTATATCTCAGCTGGGCTATCCATCAACACTTTTTATCCCCATTGCACCAACAATAGGGACATAAAACGCTCTTTTACGTCAACGTATTGCTGCCTCAAATAAAACTGGAACAACACACCACTTTATTCATCTGAGTAATAAACTGCATAAATTAAAACTGAAAAGGGACACAATTTGCATTGGTCATATCCATAGCCTGGGCTTTAAAAGAAATCACAAGAGGCAGTGATGCAGTTCTATAAAGTATTGCCCTCAAAACTGAAAACACAGATGATACATTAATGAGTTTATAAAACTGAAGGACAAGTAGACCCAGGAGGTTGTCCTGCTCTCTCCAAGATAAGGCAATTTTCACACCAACATGTCAAAGAAACATTTTAAAACCTACACCACTTAACTTGACCAAAGATAATCACAACGTTTTGCAATATTTATTCCATAAATAAAATTTTAATTTGTTTTTGTGGTACAGAGATTTTTCAGGTAGTTTTTATCCACGACGTGTTTTATTTCAATACAATACATCAGGGAGGTTTATAATTCTATCACAGCCATGCAATAATAAATGTACATTGTTCCCTGTTAAATTAAGTAGAATAAAAAATGCTGCACTAATAAAAAAATTTTTTTTAAAGTGCAAGAGACTCACTTAAAACAGTCTAACTGAAAACACAGCATTAAGTTTAGAAAGTTTTATAAAATTTATGAATTAAAAAATCATATTGTCATGCTAAATGTGTGCAATAAACAAAGAATACTTATCCATTTGAAAAAGGGTCCATTCTCCCTGTTTGCACTGCTTTTAATACAATGCAAATTTTGTATTTCTGCAGGTGGGTTCCACCACACATTCAGGATAAATAAAACAAACAAAAGAAAAGGAACATAGTTTGAAGCAATGGGATGAAGAGACATCTCTGTCAATTTTGAACGCTCAAACAAAATCAGTTGCCTTTAGCCTGCTTAGGGGTAGAAAGTGAGGCAAGCACACAAAAGCAACGCAATTACTCTGCGCTGGCAAAACAACAGAGAGCAAAGAGAGCATCAAAGCCTTTCCTTTGAGCAAAATAGGGCTCCCTTAGAGGAGAGGTACAACCTGTGTGTGAACAACAGTGCATGGACTTTCGGTCCTCTCTTGAGAGACAACAGGCAAAGGGTGTGTGTCAGTGTCAGTAGTTAAATTATCATACATGTCTATGTTGACTAGGCTGCATCATAGTATCATGTGTCAACACTTCAAATGTCTGTTTTATTTACTTTTTATTTACTGAGTGCTTAAATTGGTGTTAAAAATATGTACCATACAATACGAAATGTTAAAAAACGACAACACAAAAAACAGCCAAACACATAATTTTTTAATCAAATCATTACTTTTCATAAATTCTATTATAACATGTTCAATAGTTGCTCTCACATGCGATATCAAAAATAATATTTGAAACAAACGTGAAATAAAAAATTGATACATTTTTATGTGTTTATCATTTTATTTATATTGATTATCTTTGGTAATGTTATTTATAATTACTATTAATACGCGTTTTTTCTTTTCCGTGAATGAATGGATGAAATACAGTACATTACAGTACCGTGTATCAGACACTGCTTTCACATCAGGCATATTTGCAGGCAGCTTGACTTTATACTAGGGGGCTTTAAGAACCCGGAAGTGTATCTCACATGTGTACAAACATCGGTTGCCTAGCCGATCGGTCACGTTGTAGATTTCTATCGCAAATACTTTTGCTGTCATAAGAACCTTGATTAAAAAACAAGAAGATGAAAGTAGTCGCTTTAATAAGGTAACGGCGCTTCTTCGCCGGAGTTGTCTCGCAGCTCTAGCACGAACGTTTTCGCTAGTCTGTCAGAAATTATGTCAATTCCCAAATTTGTCGCTGTTAATAAATTCTGGAAAACTACAGTCAAGTGAATTTTGAGTGTGTGTGTTTGTTTCTTTGTTTTTATTTGACCATGTTTCTTGAATAAGTAACGTAGTCGACTATGACGGTGTTGAAAAGCAATACATGTGAATACGACATGAAATAAGTTAATTTGTAGAATTATGAAGAATGACATCTGAATATCTCTAGTAATATGAAGACAGCCTAAAACAACCACCATCATAATCATCACTAAATATGTTAACAGCATCAATAACGGCAGACGTCAGGTAATAACAGCGTATCAGTTTGTGTCGGTATTGAATCGAACACAGCTTTGCTTTACCTCTGTGCCGATTTCACGTGTGTTACAGTGGAGGTAAAGACAGCTGCTACAACATGATGCAGTGTGTTGCTGCTGGACACCGGATCGTAGCTCTGGCGAACCTCCGTCCGGCTGACACTGGTGAGGACGATCACATCCTGTGTTTATGTGCTCTACATGACAGGGAAATATGGGTTGCTCGGCTGCGCCTTTTTGGACCAAGGGGTTAAGAAGTGTAAAGTGAATGTACTGTAAATGTCACTGGAGTGTTTATAGCATGCTAATTAATATCTGATTTAAAGCAAGAGTTTTTAAAGTTGGATCCCGTGTTCCAAGAGCTTTCTGGCAACAAACAAACAAGCAAAAAAACAAAAAACTGTTAGCTATAATTCAACCCATAACAAAAATATTAACAGAAAACAAAACATTTTTGTAATGTAATGTAATAGAAGATCCAAAACCAAAACTCTCATCTGACTGAGAACACAATCTTTGAAAAGTATTCCATAGGATCCTTCAAGTGATCAAGTTCAAGAATCACTGATTTACAGCTTTCAGGAATTGTCTGATTGGATGATTGATTAATTTTCTGGTGAAGACAAATTGAAAGCAACTGATTTTTAGAAAAATAATTTAATCATAGGTACACACTTTAATGGATCCAAAATAATTAATGGGAAGAATTGCAGGCTTGCATGAATATTACTAAATTGAATGCTGCAGTTTTTATTAGTTGAACAAAAAAAGCAAATTCAATTATTGTCTTAAACAAGGTGCTCATTTTTCACTGATCATGTTTTACAGTTCAAGTAGCTAATCCATTAGTTCAGAAGATATTGGAAATGTTGATCAATAATGGAAATAATCATTATTTATAACCACACTGTGGTCCATGGCTACTCTGTCTAAGGAGAGGATGAATACCAGCTGGGTTACAAGCCATTAAAGGCTAAATTATTTATATCTTTTAATATTGAAAAGCATTTTGTTTATTGTTGCATGGAAATCTTTTCATCATTTTTATTGTAATTTGTACACTACGTACTCATTGTTACTGTGTCAAGCATCACCCAGCATTGACCTGAGTACTTGTACCTTGATCCCACAGATGAGTTGGACAGCTACATGTACCAGACAGTGGGCCACCAGGCCATAGATCTGTATGCTGAAGCCATGGATTTACCCCTATATAGACGCACCATTCAGGGCTCTAGTGTAGAAACCAGCAAAAACTACAGTAAAACAGAGGGGGATGAAGTGGAGGACCTTTATGAGTTGCTGCTCCTTGTACAGGTAGGCCTCTCTAGTCCACACCACCGGTTAGAGATCGAGTTTTCTTATATTAGCACTGTGAGTACATAATGCCAGAAGTTTAGGTTTCAACCTGTCAAGTCTTGAAGAACAAACCTCACATCTTTTGCATGCACGCACGCGCACACACACACACACACACACACACACACACACACACACACACACACACACACAGAGAGAGAGAGAGAGAGAGAGAGAGAGAGAGAGAGAGAGAGAGAGAGAGAGAGAGAAATTACAAGCTTGATTATTTCCAAGATAAATTACACTTCGTTTCTATCTGTTACAAATATATTACACAAATAGAGTTACAGTATGCTGTATTGTTACATATATTCATTACAACATTGTAAGTACAAACTGCAGTCTATTGAACTCTCAGTACAGGTACATTAAAAGCAACCTGAGTTGATGAGTAAATTGGTGATGGTATGGATTTTTTTCTTACACACTTCTGGTAAAAGAGCATTAAAAAAAAAGATGTTTAGAATTTAAATACACTGAATTCTATATATTGGCTGGATCACAGCATAATCATTATTGAGCAGCTTGTCTTGTTCTGTTGAAAATTCTCATTCATTATATGCAAGGTTTTAAGCAACTACAAGTCTATGGAGTGGCCCACTGAAAATCACCTGCACAGGTTTTCATCTTTCACAATTGTCTACCTCATTACTTCTGACATGGCGATAAGGGTAAAATGACCTACAAAGGGAAGTCATCTTCCTTACCAGGAAAGGGTCTGGAGACACAGGTAGTGACAGGACATATCTAAATGAGCAGACCTTTCAGGCTAAATACTTGCAAAAAAAATAAAGTCACACACTCAAAAAAAAAGGCATTTTATGAAGTAATGAGTTAAACTTTATGGTAACTAACTCTGGGATGACAGTAATGCATTATTATCAGCCTCATTGATGAGCACACCTCAGCCTTAATTTTCATTATTATAATTATTATTACAGTAATTTAAAAAACAATAATCAATTCTTTATTGAGCTAATGCTCAGTCCACTTGGTCCTGGGCATGAAACAAGTCAGCATTGGGGTGTCACCATTAGCCCAATTCCAGTCACCTGCCAAACTAATGCACATTAAATGTGCTGTAGCCTTGTTTAAATTTTGCAATACATTAATTCATTTTCAAGTACCGCCGCTTTATCCGCCGTAGCGGGTCATGGGGAGCTGGAGTCCATCCCTGCGGGCATAGGGCGTGACGCGGGGGACACTCCGGGCGCCAGTGCACCGCGGAGCCACATACAAAGACATACAAACATGCACACACACACTCACTTATACGGGCAATTTGGAACCGGCCAATGAACCTGAAGCGCATGCTTTTGGAGGTGGGAGGAAGCCCGAGAACCCGGAGAGAGCCCATGTGGACACGGGGAGAGCATGCGAACTCCGCACAGAGCGGGACTCGAATCCGGACTCGCCGTGTTGTGAGGCGACAGCGCTACCCACTGCGCCACCGTGCCGCCCACAATACATTAATGCAATGCATATTTTAAAAAATGGGACAATTTATATGAAGAATATACACACACTCACACATCGAAGCAATAGTTGCAATATATGACAATACAATAACTCAGTTGCGATGTGTCGTTGAGCATCTAGTCTCCTCTCCAGCGATGGCGAAGTGTTTGTTTGACTTTTTGGTGAAGAAGCTCTCAGCGCTGCTAAACTCGTCTTGGTTCTGGTTCAACTCTGGTTCTCGTTGTTGAAAAACTTACAAGTTATTTTCTGTGGATTCAGTGTCACTTAGTAACCCATCTTCACCGTCTCAGAGGCCCTGCTTCATCTAGCCAGCTGTGCGCTAACAGTCCACAGTAGTATAGGAAAGTAACACAAAACTGCTCAGAAAACTAAAAAGCCATGTTTGTGCTTTTAGTCTTTCACATTTAGTGTGTCTTGATTTGACTTTCAAAGTGAAGGAAGTTTTCCTTTTATCTTACTCTGGGAAAGGAATATGCCTGTTGTATCAGTTGATGAAAGTTTAATGCGTGAAGCCAGAGTGAGGTGCCCTTCAACGACTAGCTTCACAGGAAAAATTCTGTTGTTCTTTTTTTTTTCTTTTTTCTTTTTTCTTTTTTTTATCTTACGTGACGGAAGGTCAGATGCAGAAATTAATCACCAAATTAATATTTCATCAAATACCTCTTTTGCCAGACCATAGAGGAAATATTAATTTGATGCCAAATTATGGATGAGATCCCAGCGGTCTGATGAGGTTCAGGGTGGTTGACTGACAGACCGGAGACAACCGTGTGTGTGTTTAACACACCGCTGGCACTGCCTGCCTAGCTTACCGCCTGCAGCCATGAGGAAACTACCTGGACGTACACTTCAACAGAGCAGCAACGGCTCTTCCGGCTTTCAGCACAAACAGGGTGTGGGATTGATCCTTTTTCTTTCCCTCTGCGCTCTCACACAACATCTCATTTCAGCTTTCAGCATCAGGATTCAAGAGTCTTTTTGGACGACGGATTTGTTTTTGAGATGGGAGCTGGCTTGACGTGGTTTAAATGAGAGAGAGGAAGGGAGAGTGGGGGGAGGGGGAGGGGTGCTTGGCTCTTCCTGTAGGTCTGTGCAGAGACATGTTCATATCTGAGGGCCGCTCCAGGGCCCCTGCATGTCCGCACACCGCCTGGGTGGCAAGGGCCAGTCAGCCTGCCTGGGGGTATATCACGCCCTCTGCCTGACTTTCTTTGTCATCTTCTGTATAATTCGCAGGCATTACGCATGCATGAGGAAACGCTTGTTTGCGTTTTCTTCTAAGTACACACTCGCACGGTCCACTTTCTGGAGTTGGAGCTTTCGTGACTATTCACAGTCAGACAGTTGACATTTCATTGTGTATGATGCAGCGTCCCGTCTCTGGCTGTGGTCAGTGGTCTAATTGCAAAGGGCTGCTAATTTCCCATTTCCAGAGCTTCTCTGGTCTGACCTCACCAGTCAGATGGGCCATGGATAGGGCATTCTGACTCCCATGGGGCCCGCTTGGGCTAGCAGACCTCCAGTCGTCTCCCCATTTACCCTTCTTACCGTCATCAGCAGACCTGCACAATAAACAACAGACTTCCTCCGTCTTTCAGTGACTGATGTGAGCCATATCAAGTTGCCACTTTTTGAAGCTGCCTTTTGGGCATCGACACTAATCTTTAGCATTGTACACAACAAGTCTTTACATCACCTGTATTTAGAATCTCACATGATCGCCCCTTCAATAGCCATAGATTACAGTCCTGTTCATTTATGTACAACACGAATGCCTGCCAAAAATGTTTATTTTCCTGCAACTATAAAATTTGTAGAAAATGATGGAGGACGAGAGTAAAACTTCTTTGATAATGAGCTGTTAAATCACTCCTACTGGAAGAACCGTTTTAGCATAAGAAAAAAAAAGTGTTCTGTTTGGAAAGTGTGATATGTTGAAAGATTCTTTCTAGCAGTTGGAATTAATTAGAAGTTACAAGATTATATTTGGCGAATGACACTTGAGCAGAGATGAAAGAATTTTATTTCTCAGTCACAGAGTTGATGAGTTTTAAGTAGATATTTCTCCCTCCTCCTCTTCTTTCGCAGCGCCGCCAGCAGACCTGTAGCATGAGCCAACAGTGCCATCTACGGATCAGTCCCAAAAGCTGACAAACCTGGGCTCTCCATACTTCTTTTGGTCCTTTTGGAGAATGTTTTGAGCTATTCCAAAGAATCAAAGGAATAGATCATATTCTTCAGAATCATTGCTGATGGAGGAAAAAAAGCCCAATTATAATAGAAAAAATGAGCCATCTGTCCTGTGGAAGCAGTGATAATGACAGGATGACAATGTGGCCCTATTGTCAGTTCCTTAGCTCTCATCACTGGCTGGGTACCACAGTGTGTCTTTCAAGTTTGTTACCTGATAGTCTTCCAAGTCACTGCATACTCTAATTCCATTCTGTGAGGTGCTGATCTTTGAACCCGCTCTTTGAGGGGAAGAAATAACAGTTTTGCCAGTGGAGGGGAGACTTTGGAATATCTATGGCCATGAGGGTGTATGATGACATCCTCTGTCCAACATCAGAGGAAAGCTAGTGTACCAATTCCAAGGCTGTGTAAAGGATAACTCTGTAATATGGAAACGTTTTGATTTGTTGGTTGCAGTTTAAGTACTCTCTCTTTGTTTTTGTCAAAATATCCCTGTTTGCTTGGATTATGAAATCGGATTTCATCCATCGTCCATCCATATTTAATGTGTGTGGTTGGTCTACTCCCCTCTGCTGTGATCTGCTCTGATGTGTGATACAGATCAGCAGTGTCAGTCACCCCTGGCTGTAATGCCAGTCCCCCCGAAGGCCTACAAAACCCCTCATATTAGTCATATCACATCCCTCAAGTCTTTTATCCTTCTCTCTGTGCTCTGTGACCTGACACAGTGGCTCTTTATGCCTCGTGACCCTGTTATTGGTGTACGTGTGTGTGTGTGTGTGTGTGTGTGTGTGTGTGTGTGTGTGTGTGTGTGTGTGTGTGTGTGTGTGTGTGTGTGTGTGTGTGTGTGTGTGTGTGTGTGGGTGTGTGCGTGCGTGTGCGCGTGTGTGCATGTGTGTGCGTGCATGTGCACCCATGCACTCTCAAATGTTCAAGGTCAGGTCAAATCTGGCCTCTACTACATGATAACAGGTCCGTCTGTGTACCTCTGCTTCTTTTACAGCAAACGGTTTCTCTTCTTTCAACACTTCGAGATATAAGTTCACTCACTGCTCTTACAAATACACACCATTTTTTCTCCAATTAAACCAAACTCAGAGTACTTGCTCACAAGTAGTTTTTAACCGGACGTTTTACAACTGACTGAAAATGGCGCAGCCCATGGGGCACTAATGGCTGTGATTTTTTTTTTTGGGACTATGCAAATAGAACTAAAATCACTTGATGTAGGAGTAATATAAATAGACTCTCTGTTGTAGGAACTCTGCAACCTTTGAGATGATAAATAAAGACAAAGACATTTATGCTCATTAGAGTGATGAGGAACAATAGATGATATATATGCACACATTCCTTTCTGTCAGCTCTAATTAGCTGCACTGTGACATCTCTGTCACACCAAGACCCGGCTTTGAGAGCAATGGAAATGTTACGTTCAGATCTAATTTCCTACCTTGTAATGCTTTCGACTTATCAGAAGCAGATTTCCAATGTTCTTTTATTTAAATGGATAGCTGTATCACAGGTCATTTGACACCAAACTTCCTTTTTCCCTTTTTTTTTGTTTTGTTCCTGGAGATGTCTGAGAAAAGACCTTAAGAGGTGTGTTGAGATCTTAGGGTCTTTGTAGATGAAACATCCCTTTTCAGAGCATCTTAAAACTCTTTGTTTTTAAGTGGGATAATCCTTCTTAAACATACTTCCACCACACCACCTTCCTTTTTTTTCTCCTGACCTTTATTAGACACACTTTTTGCTATTGCTTTATTATTGGCATCAGCAAAAAAAAAATTAGGCCCCTCTGAGATCTCAGAGGCACTCTGTCCACTAGTCTTAACATTCCTTTTCATTCCTTCCTCTCCTTTGCTCCTCTTCGTACTGCATAGTTGTGAGTGCCCTGATGGAGGTGCGTCCCACTGCGAGGAAAGGAGGGAGAAGGGTCGAGGGAGAACAGAAAAATAAAGGCAAAAAAGAGGAAGAGGGCAGAGGCTGGCTGGCAGGGAGGCGGAGGACTCTCCAGTCGAACCGGGAGCTCTGCGGTATTGATTATGGCGCAGACGTGCTGTGAGACAAGTTGTTGATGAGGGGTGTGAACTATGAAGGAAGGGGAGGGGTGGTCAAAATCAAACGTGCAACCCTTCTCTGATTACCGGCATGGTGCAGCATTAGACATACATTGGGGGCTCAACAGGAAAATGGATTTCTTTAAAAAGCTGCTTTATACATAAATCATGACCTCTGGGGTCACAGCGAGGGTTTAGGAGTTTAGATCAATACCAAAGCTAATGTAAGCTTGTTATAGCTGGTCTGTGGTTCAGAGAACCCCCTAAATTGTGCTATTGGATGTAACTTACAAGCAGTTTAAAACCAACGGAAAACCTATTCATTCAAAGTTTTGTTGTATGCCGTATCATGTGGAAATACTTATATAATAGCATGAGCCACTATAGATTCCTACATACTCTCCATCACCTATCTATGTGATAGCCATTGTTATCTTTTCCTCCGGACCGTAACTTCTTGTATTTGTGTTGGTCGCCACAGTGGCAGCGGGGTTAAAATTGCTGGCTTGTTTTGCACATGAGGAAGGATAGCATTAGCCCTGAGATAATGGCACTGTGCATTGTTCACTGGCTGTGTGGAAGTGGTGGGACAGGATCTATTAGATGAAGGCGCATTTCCCTCCAACTGACGCTAACAGTCCCCACAAACATTAGATAAAGAGCCCAGCCTCAAGCCCTTATAATTTGTTTGTATTTTTCTGCTTAATGTACTTTGCTCAATCTTGTTTAGCGATGATAGAAGCTGATAGCCGTATCTTGCCTTGCCAAGGGCATGAGCCACTACAATTGCTTGGTTGAACATTGTTCCAACGAAGAATGTGTGTGTGTTTATAGTTTATTCTGATTTTATTCAGATGTATTTTGTAATTTGTCACCACGTTAAATTTCACTATCAATGCTTCTCCTTTCAAAATGTTTGATCATCTTCTGTTAGTTACTTTTTACTTTTTTAACTTAAACTGAAAACATATACTCACATACATACTCTCAGGGTGTAAGTTATTGCACCATTCAAACTAGGCATTTATTTTTGCTCTGTAGCCTTGTGTCCATGTAAAAAGGATAATCCAGCCATTTAAAAGTCACTGAGGAGGTTGGATATGCCATAAAACCTTTTTAAAGTCACTGCTATTAGCAGCTAGTCAGCCCTGCGTGACTCAGAACGGACCTCTAAGTAATAATACCGAGTCTTTCAACTCCTTGCCATGAATTTGAAGGGCTTGTGTATTTTCTTTTCTGAGCCATTCCCCTCACAAGATATTTGTGACAAGCCTCGTCACCTTCTATAGATAAACTCATAACAAGTCATAGGAAATGCTGTCTGGAGTCTGAGGAGTAGGTGAAATCAGTGTCGTTGCTAAGGTAGAAGGGGCGACTGGGCAGGGATAGCGCCTTACCACAGTTTTAAGACTTAATAACGACTAAACTTGTCTGCTTGAATTGCCTTTATTCCCGGACACCGATAAATGACTCCCCACTGCTTCCCAACATTTAGTTTTCCATACGCTTGAATATGGAAAGGCTCCTTGCTTTTGACCTGCTGAAATTAGGGCCTTGTGCTTGCTTTGGCCAAGGTCCTCTCCCTCCCTGAATGATGACTGGTGGGTCTATGTTTATACAACCATATATATATCTGAGAGAAAACTTGTGAAATGTTAATCTCTGGTTTTTAAACCTGATGAATTTCTACATTTTCCAGCTGTGCAAGCGTGGCATATTTATGCTCAGTCCACCTTGCTGAAAAAAAGCTCTGTCATCGCAAACAAATCACTACCCAAGACCAAAGAGTGTGTACGGGCTTCATGGAGTGAAACTGAACAAATACATGTACATCCATTAAAGCTGCAATAGTAGTACTGTACCTCCACAGATTACATTTTCACAACTTCATTTTTATTGGCTTCTGGAACAAAATTAGTGCACTCTAGCCCACTTGTCACATTGCTCTTGGCTTACAAGCATCCCTCACTCATCGTGTGAATGAGGCAATGTCCCATGTCATATCCTTTGTTAAATAATGGCACCTGCATCTTGAACTCACTGGCGTATTATACTTTCCCTTTTTTTCACTGCCTGTCTCCCCATTTTGCAGCACTGTCCAGCATCATTACAAGAACTGGTAGGGGTGTTAGGTTTATGAGCCGCTGGCTCTGTGCGAAGTTTGTTTTTCTTATTCTACTGCTCTGTTTGGTTGAGGACTGACACGTGGTGAGTCATCTCGCCAGCCCATCCATGAGCAACAAAGGAAGAGCCCGTCTTTCAACAGCTCCTTCAAACAGACAGCCCTACCAATTTACTGAAGGGAATGCTCTGAAAGCCTTTTCGAACATGTTTTGGCTGATGTTTGTTTTACAAAGACATTTGCCAAGCTTGCATGTCTGTTTGTTGCTTTTTTTGATGGATCAGACATTGCTCATAGTATTTTAGCCTGAGTATGAGTTAGTAGAATATAATCTTGTCAGCATTGGGTTTAACTTTAACATGATTAGTTATTTGCCTTGTGCACATCTCTTATCCCAAATACCAGTCTCTCCCCAACTTTTGGAGCCAACTTCCAGCATAAATATCAATCCTGAATGGCAATGAGGAGGTTGAATTAAAACAAATAACCACTGTCTACTCCGACTAAGCTCACACTAAGCCTCCTGTCAGTTTGGCATGTCTGTTGTCAGGACAGCCCAACACTCCTCTGGAATATGGATGCATTGCATTTTACACAATTGCTTGACCCTAGCTGGCCCATTCTCATGTACCACATCTACTTGAGTTGTTGCAACATGGTTTCACCCCCCTCTGCTTGTTCCCACCATGTAGGGGAAGAGGGGAGAACAATTCCATTACATTACAACAGACTCAGAGCTGATCTAATGGAGAGAACATTAAAACCAGGTCGCGTTCAGTCACTTTGTTGATGGATCCTGTGAGAGAGGAATGAAACGGGTGACGTTGAGAGGAGAAAGAGTGTTATAGACCGGGTGAAAGGATAGGGGGTTATAGGTGGGCTCGATTTGACAGTGTGGATGCAGCAATGGAAAGCATGTGATGGTACCCTTATGCCCTTGAGCAAACTGTCATTCAAACCACTTTAATTAATTTTACCACTGTCCCATCTTCCCCACCTCCCTGCCATCGTGTGCAGGCATGCTGTTTGAGAGGTAGTAATTGAATAGAAAGTACGTGTCAACATCTTCCCATTTGATAAAAAGAGAATTTTCGTAGTGGCCTTGTGTTTGTAATAGCCAAGACCTGCCAACACCAACTTCCTAGTTGTCAGAGCAGACTGAAACGGGCATGTTTGAAACCTACCATTTTGTAGAATGGAGCTTTGTATTGTTACTCTGTATAATTAAGACCTCATCGTGACAGCCATTGAGAAAGAGCTAATGAGGGTTCTGATGTATTCCATACGAATGTGAATATTGCATTTTTAATATTTTATGGTTTTCTAATTGCCTTGGTTGCTGTTAATGGCTTTGACTGTTTGAATATAACCCAGACTGAATGTGTGGCGAGGCTAAGTACCTTTAAGCTAAGAGCTGATAAAATAGCATTCTAAAGACAAATTCTTTACTTTATGATTGTCATATATGTACCTCTGGGACAGACACATATCTTCACTGAAGGCATGTCTGTGACTGTGAATACATTTGAACCACTCTTTTACCCCCTTACCAAGATGAATGTATATATAATTAAAAAGTATATCACGCACGTTACCTTGATATAGAGTTTAATGGCCGTATCGTTTCTTTGTGGAGCATGTCTGCTGGCCTTAATCTTCCCCACAGCTGACATAGTAATAACTCAGCCCTCTCCATCTATTTCCACAGGAGACATCTGGATGTTGGGGAAGGATTAGTTTAATGAATTTGACAATTAGTAACAGAAGTTAATGACTGCATGGGGCTAAGTACCCTGATGGACATGGCTGGGGGGACTGAGGGCTTCCATTGCTTTCGGCCATAGATCCTCATTAATAGCTCTTCTGCCTGCTGGAGAGAAGAGGGGAAGCCAGGACAGGCCTTTTGTTTAGTCTGCCTCTGAAGGGGCTGTTAGGGGATGTACTGTTGCACAAGTCTGTGACAGAATTAGCCCCGCTTTAGGTGCGAGATAATGCCGGGGCCTCCAGTCCTGGCTCAGGTGAAGCTTCCTATAATGAGCTAGGGTATTTAAACATTGATAAAAGAAATATGTCATGGACTCGGCGAAGCCAGGGAGCTCTTTGGATCTTGGGCCAAGGGGTCTTGAAGAACAAAAAGTGGTTTGTGGGTCACTAGGGTCCCTTTTGACCTCTGGCTTGATTTATTATAATGTTGGCTTCTTGGTTAGCTGGATTCTACCTTTTAATGCAGTCAAAACATCCTACGGCCAGAAAACTCTCATAAAGATTTTATTATTATACTGTGCTCCATGAGCGGTCTTGTCGCTTTGTCAGGTGTTCTTTCCATAAACCATTTTGATACATTTTTCCAGGAACATAAAATCAAAGTTTAGTTTTTTTTATGGCATCATGAATATACATTAAACAATTCCCACAGAATCCATTAATTCAGATTTCACACACATATTCCACCTCTTCACAATAATTTATTCTACCTTTCTGACATGATGAGAAAGTATGTCTAGAATTTGTAAAGTAGTGTCTAGAGCAGTTTTAGGTGCCCCCACCCCCTTTTGCCGGTATCGTGATGATAGTTATAATAGCAACAAAAGTGTAACCACATCCAAAAATAATTATTTTCCAAAGCTGTTTCCAAGAGGTATATTAGCTGGAGTCTCTTTACTGAAAACAAGGGGAAGTCTGAGAAATTTGTCTTGTGTTGTTGTTAGTGGTGAGTATGCCTGGGCCGAATGATGTCATGTAATGAGAGCCAGTGAAAAGAGACACTTTTAATTGATTGAGTGATTGAGACGGGGGGGGGTTCCAGTACCTGCAACAATCAGAAGTGGAAGCACGAGATGGGGATGCTGTTTGTAGCTGCTCTCATGCCATGTCATTCCGTAAGGCCACGTCTGGTTCTGCCAGATTGAACACCAAGGGACCAATTGGTGTCGATCTAGTACAATCCTTCAACACTCCCATCTCTTTTCCTCTTCCTGTCTCTTCTTATCCCACTCGTTACTACCTAATATGCCTCTTTAGGAAGTGAGAGTTGTATTTAGGGAAAAGGTTATCATTGTATTAAAATAGAGTGCTGGCCCCGAGGCTTACCTAGAGTTACATGACACTGCCTGCAGCCCCCTCCGCTCTGTGGCGGCCTGAAATGTTATCGGTCTGACTTAATTACTGTCACTGGGCAGTGGAATCGTAATGTATACTCCAGCATTTGGACATAGATAGATATTAAACCCAAGAAACCTATGGGTTAAATTCTGGTATTGGTATGGGTAAATTCTATGTATGCATTTATCTTCAACGTTGTACGTCACATCCTCTCCTGCAGTTAAAACACCACACACATATACATACACATAACCCCTTCACACATACACACACGCCCAAACACACACATACACACACGCACACACACACACACACACGCATACACACAACTCATCCTTGATCTGATTAGCTGGTGCACCTACGTGAAGGGGTGTGTGAGGCATGGCGTGTTGCAGCGTCAGGGCCCCAGGCAGGGCATGGATTTCATTTAGGAAAGTATCAAAGGTTTACACGCTGTTCGCTTTAATCTGCATGTTTATCAGGCAGAGAAAAATTGCAGGAAGGGACAACAGGGAGGAGGAGGGGTGAGGGGTTATCTTAAGGACCAGTAGCCAGGGAAATTGATAATGGCTACAAGGTAATTTACTGGAGACTTGTGCATCCCCCCACTGCTTCCAACCTTGCCGCTCCTTCTAATTACAGCCCATGTAATGTTCTAATGAATCTGCAGGTGTGTGTGTCTGTTGGGGAGGGGCAAGAAGACTGGGAAGGGGGTGTGAAGAGGAGTGTGGGGTGTGTGAATTCATGTCCTTGTGAGGGAACGTGCACGGATGTTTGTTTGCGTGCATCGCTCTGGATAAAGCCTGTTTTCCACGAAAGCATCTCAAGGCTGTGTCGGCATCTCTGGAGTGTGCGGTTGTCTCGCTGTTTCTGAAATATGAATACGATATGAAAAGCAATTAGATTAGCCCTCAGCAAATATTAAAGATACATGCCACTCACAGACACAAAGCTCAAATGATACTTAAAGTTGTCACTGCGGTTCCGTGTTCCAAGGGATGGAAGCTGCAGCCAGATGCACTCCTCTTCCGCTCACACTCAGATAAGGTCCAGGAACTGCCTCGAGTTGTGCCTCCAGTCACTCCATCATGTGTGCAAACCTCCAGGGGTTATGGGCTGGACCATAAAGTCCTTGAAAGGATCAGAGCATAAACATCCCCACAGGATTGCGGTCCAATGAAAGGAAAGAACCATTAGGAATGTTCTGTCTTTGTCTGTTTTAGTCTCTCTGCGTATGTTTACATGAGTTTGTGTGGTTTTGTCCAGATAACATTTTGGCACACAATTGTGGGTTGAGCAGGGACTATTTGGCCCCATAGGACAATGACATCATTTTTGCTGTTACAATTCATGTTTTACATATTGTCTAATGGAAAAGACAAGAAATATTTGTGGTTAAATTTCCTCCTTGTCCCCCCCATGCAGAAAAAAGAGGGTGTCGAGGCAGTGTCTGTAGGGGCCATTCTTTCCGATTACCAAAGGGTCCGAGTGGAGAATGTGTAAGTCAAACATACACGGACACTCACAATGAAGAACACATTTTATTACTGCAGTACACACACACACACACACACACACACACACACACACACACACACACACACATACACACACACACACACACACACACACACACACACACACACACACACACACACACACACAAACACGCACACATCCTTGCAGCCTCTGAACTCAAATGACGCACACTCTGAAGGAAGAGAGTGCATCCTCTGTTGTCTTTACCTCACTGTGCACTCCAAATTTAGACTTTCAAACACATATTCATGCACACACACACGCACGCACGCTCACACACACACACACAAACACACACACACACACACACACACACACACACACACAGAGTTTGTGTTTATGCCATTTTATTTAGACTAGTGTTGTTTTTTATGGGGCGGCTCTATTTTTGTGAAACAATGATATGGCGAAAGAGAATGAAACGGATAGTGTCGTAAATGTTGCAAGACTTTTGTTTGGACAAAAATGAGATGTCGTTCGCACGACACAGATACCCATGATCTTCATACTTTCGGATTTGTGTTACCCGTTCTCTTGTCTGTGCCTTACATCCTCTGTCTTTGTCCTCTCTTATTCTAAGCTTACACAATCTCCGCACAAAAGTTTTTCATCCACAAATCAGTAAGCTGTTCAAAGAAACACATTAGATATGTGTGTTTGATGACTTTATCATCTTACGCACTGCTGTGGATGTGTGTTTATGTGTCAGACAAGCCACAGAGATGGAGATTTCATGTTTGCCTTGCCTTTGAGTGAAGCCACTGGCTGTGGTGGCAGGTGGGAACATATCCCAGGAGCCCATCGGGGTTCCGGCCTTCCCACAACCGGAGAAGGTGCCCGGCTCACGTGGCTTTGAAGCTGTTCCGAAACTGGCAGCTATTCAATACGAACCACTTTGCATGCCCTTTTTCAAAAACCTACTCCTCTCCCTCCTACCTCTCACCTGTTCCCCAGATGTTTGCGTCTAGGTTTGCAGCCCCTGGCCTACTTGTGGCATCGAGACCAGGAGTCTCTGCTCTCTGAGATGATATCATCTGATCTCCGCGCCATTCTCATCAAAGTCGCTGCCTTCGGTGAGTTGACGCTTCGTTCTTTTGTGTCTCAGGCAGCTGGCGAGCGGTCTGGCATCCCTTCCCTCTTACTCTCACTTTTCACTTTCTTTTTACATCCTCCAGAGGTGCCATGTGGGATAAGTGGTGTTTTGGATAGAGATCGAAGGGAAAAAATTTGGATAAGTAAAGGACAGGAGGAGGAGAAGGGGGCTGTAACTGAAGAGAAAAAAGAGTAATGGCCTAATCATCAGTCTGAGACTTAGCGGTGGTGTTGAGGCTTGTGCCAGCGGCAAAGGTTGTGAAGCAGGGAACAATATGAAAAGATAAGAAGCTCCGAGGGAGGAGGTGTGAGGGGAGTGTGCAGTAAGACAGGAGGGGTGGCAGTTGAGGAGTAATCATAGAGGATTGTCCCACACATTAATGCAACCTGTCAATAAGCGGCGCATGTCTGCATTATGAGAGAAACACCGTGTTCTCTGCTTATGCATAGCTCAGACTACATGGTCCGTGAAAGAAAGATTAAAATCTCTCATTTATGGTTTTCAGCTGCTTCTGCACTGACAGAGGAGGTTAATTTGGTGTCACCTGCTTTCTACCTGCCTGTTTTGAAGCCCGAAGACAGGAAGATCAGATTACTGAATAACAAGAGAGAGTTCACAAAAGTTTTCTTTTTTCGTTTTACGGGTGCACGATGTGAAGATCCCCACCTGTATCGACTTGGTGGCACAGCCGGATTCGATTTGATGGTGCCAGTGATAAATGATAATTACAGCTACAAATGGCTCTTTTTACTCACAAACTGCTCACGGCGATAGATCATCGTGTAGACACTGTTTACGTGCTGTTAAGTGCTTGTTGTCACCTTTGGTAGCAATCAGCCGAAAAGGGGTCTCCGGCTGACTGATGACCTGCAGAGCTGAGCGGTGCCTTCAAGATATTCTGCATATCTTTAAACGTCACTCAGATAAACTCGTGGAATTCACGTCAAGTCATCCATCTTTGGTACTTTAGCTGATGGACCCATTCCTCATGTTAACGTCCTCTAGATAATGGCCTTTTTGCTAATAAATAATCTGACTTGTCAGATGCCCATCAAAGGACGGATGATGTCAGAATCCATATTTTTTCAGTCTGATTTTGTGAGATTGTAATTATTATTTTACTGTCAAAATATGTTTTCTCTATTACACGTGTCAGCAGATAAGATCTAAGTCTATATAACGTATTTACTGATGAATCCCATTGCTAAGTTACCCTCCTGGAAAAGCACACAAACAGACAAACCACATCTTAAAGACCTCAGTCACCTTGGTAACCTGGCTACCTTGACGAAGGTCTCTACTCTAAACAAAACTTTGTCTAAAAGCAAATTCTCAACATTTTTTGGAAGATTGTAATTACAAAGGAAAATCACTCCCCGGGTACCTCTTTCCGTGTGTACCTTGGTGTCCTACTTGGAGGTGTTTGCGCAAGTGTGTGTGCGTGTGTGTTTTGGCTACAGGTAAAAAATAAAGATCTTATCCTCCCTGACTCCTCACCCGTCCTGAGGCAGTGGTAATTAGAAAGGAGAGAGTTGAATAGAAGAGCGAGTGCCTGCGGCATTTCAGGCACAACTCATATAATTGCAGCTTTGGTTGGAGCAGGCCTGAGCAGCGAGGTGTGCTGTTTTGGGGAGATTGGGTGACAGAGGGGCATACCTGGTGGCCTTTGTTGTGTGTGTGTGTGTGTATGTGTGTGTGTGTATGTGTGTGTGTGTGTGTGTGTGTGTTTGAGTGAGCGAGAGATTTAGGGGGATTTACTCGTGCATCACTCTCGGGTAAAAAAAACAAAAAACAACTCTTACAGGGCAAAGGTTAAGTCGGCGATTTGAGCTTACGGACAAACCCGCTTATGATATTGTGGGGTAGTATGAAAAAAACCGTTTAGTTTGGTGTGAACAGTGAGTCATTTAAGATTAATAATCCTTTATTAGGCATTCAGAAAGACATGCAGAAATTATCTTTGGATGGATGACGAAAAACAAGATTTTCTTTCTCAAGGGAGGACATGTTGCTTGATGACAAATCCCCATAAAGAATAGACAGCTGTCCAAATGTAGGATGATCCTCTAAGTGAATTCTCTAGAAGTATTCATTTGTGTGCTGATGGCAGCCTAAAACCACAAAAAAGAGAAACCGGATTTTAGTCTTTAAAGACTCAATATTGCATGTAGTGAAGTAAGTTCAGCTATCTGAGTCTAAGCCTATGAATGTCGCACAATGCTTCTAATTAGTAATAAAAGCATTTCTATCAAAGGAAAAAGCATATTTTTGTTTAAAAATTACTGTATAATGTAGTTTCTTTGTAACTAAGTGTGGTAAAAAGAAATTTCTATGAGCTGGTAAAATTTTAATATGAATTTGGTAATTATTTGACTGATTAATGCAGCGTCTATGAGGTAAGAGGTTAAGGAGTCAATTGGTCCTCAGTTTCAGAGATAATTGGCACATGTGAAATCAAGGTCTATCCCTGGGAAGACCTTTAACCGCTGACCGATCTTTTCCCCTTTTGCATGGATATTCCCTGGCGCTATGAAGAGGCAGGTTACGTTACCTACAATGAGCTGGTGACTTGTCCAGGGTGTACCCTGCATCTCACCCATAACCAGTTGGGATAAACTCCAGGAGAACTCACAACCAGTATTTCAGATAAAGCGACAGAATGAATGAATGAGGTTACGTTACTCTTTGTGGAGTCGGTACGAAGGTTCTTAAGTTCCTCAATCAACATATCAAAAGACCAGAAATAGTTTTTAATCGCTGTTTGTCACCAGCAAAATTTTGTTTAACAAGTTGACTGTTCTTGCATTAAAGTCTAGATGATTATAATTTACTGTCAGATATGATCAATAGACACAAGCTCAAGAGAATCTTCGCCATCTTGTCTTGAAAAATGACTTAACCCTTGTGTGGCCGTTCAGTTTAGATGTGATGGGATGTGATTGTTTCTTCATGCTAAAGTACTTGCCACATGTCAAGGCTTTGTCTGAGTGACCCGAAGCCAAATATTTCTCAGATTTAATTTTTTTGGGGGTTTTTTGTATTTCCAGGTGATATACAGCATGGTGGCACGCACTCCCAGTTTCTCCAATGAAAAGATTTCATCTTGATGCGATCGCTACACAATTCATGTTGGCTATTATTCTCTTCACAGACGCTGAATTTCAGATAAAAGCCTGACAAATTTCGCATGTAACCTTAATCTTATCATCCTACGTGCAGCATTGCCTCCCTCCCTTCCTGTCTTTTTTTTTCACCCCCTTTCTTTATTTCTGTCTGCCTCTCTCCAGGAAGATTAGGTGATAGTGAACAGCTATTGTTTTGGCAGAGGTCTTGAGAGTGTTGTTTAAAGGCTGATGCGGCTCACCTATTAGGGAGGAGATGCTCATTTGATCCATTTAAAGGCTAAAATGTTGCACATCATGGATCCAATTTTCTCTGCCTTTTTTCTCTGAAGGCAGGGATTAAAGCTGAGCTGTCAACCGTTACGCCAGATCTGAAGACAACCCGCGGATGCCTGAGATACTGTGCTCGGCTCAGCTGGGCTCAGACAGTATCTACAATCTCATGACTTTTAATTTAGCATTAGGCTCGGTAAGCAAAATCACAAGCAGTTTCAATTATAGGTAACTCCCTGTTACATGTTTAAATGAATCAACTTCTTCAAGGTAGGGGGAAGAAAAGAACAATCCCGATTGTTTGAAGAATTAGTGCAAAAGTGTACGCCGGAAATAATTACTATTGACTAAAAAAGGATGGAGGTGAAAGCAGCAAATTATGAAACGTTGAGAGATAGGATATTGTTTTTCTATCTGGAAGTTTTACCTTTTGTTTGTGTCACGATGTACCGGCAAAAGTTTTAAATATCAGTTCTTAAAAACTGACTTTCATGTTCAAACGATTCTTGCTTTCCTGGTAAACTTTTTATTCTTTGTTAATTTCAACGCACTAAATGTCAACAAGTTTTTAAAAAAAAATTGCTCTCCCTCATTACTGGACTCCGGTTTTAAAGTTCAGAGAATTTAATTGGAGTTTTATAGGATAACATGCGGTAAAAAGCCCTTTAAAGGAGAGCCATTCCTCTCAGTCTCTCTTAAGGAGACCACACTTTTCCAAAGTGTGGTCTTGCTGTCTCTTGTGGCAGACTAATGGCAGCTTCTAGTGGGCTTATTTGGATTTAATGTGGCATAATGAGGTTAGGTAATTGGGTTTAGGTCAAGTTGTAAAACAGGTTCAGAGGAGACAGAGATGTGAAGATCATGTAAATGAGTGGTGTTAGATCGCTGAAGGCTCACACTAGTGGCTATTCAAAGGCTCCATTGCGTTTCGCGAGTGTGAGCTCTTTCCTACACCCTCGTTTTGTCTCGGTAACCTTAAGTCAGTCAAAAACATCGATCAAGAAAACCTTTACACCAGCGCTAAATGGTCATAGAGAAATACCTTTACGGTAATGTCATCTCCCTCTAGTTTCATCATGCTTTCTTGTCGTCCTTCTTTCTCCTTGTAAACATGAAATTGTGTAAATCTCGTATCATATATTATTTAAGAGCAGGAAATTTAATGAACGTATTAAAAAACACAGCACCCCCTCAGCAATTTGGAACCAATTATTAAAATTTGTTAAAAGGCATGACTAATTAAAGAGGATATTTAAATGGGATTGAATTTTAATGCTTTTTTCTCCCCTCTTATTACTTCTGTAGCAAGGTTAAGATGAGAGGATGTTAAGATTATATATTCTCACACTAATTAAGACCACGAATCCCCTGGGACCGGAATAAGGGTCTACTGATCCTCTCCCTCCTCCATCCCCCTGCTGTAGCCCCTCCGTGTGTCTCCCCCGTAGTGCTGGACCATGAGGTCCCTGGAGGAGAGACGCAGATGGGATTAAGACGAACCGGGGATGGGAAGCGACGTCCCTCCGCCGAGCATCCTTTCCATCTCCTCTCATCTCCCATCCATTCCTCCCCATGGGGCCCACAGTTGACACATTAACCTTTGAGGTTGTCAGGCCATGAGAGAGGAGGGATTCTCACATTACGATTAACTTTGTTCCTTTAATTAAACACATGAACGTGTCAGCGAACAGGACCATGTGACACTTTGGACCAGAGGAGCTACACAGGATTTTTCTGAGAAATTATTACAGACTTATTGTGACAACATTACTGTCACAACTGTACTCCCTGTGTAGGTTATTAGTAAGTTGTTAATAATTATGTCAATCAGCTGATAACCAGCAGAAAGAGGAAATGGGAAATGCTGGTGAATGAATGACCCATCATTTATAGTTATTCGAATATAATTGTTTGGTTCTGGTAAATTTACCCTTATAGTTTTAGGTGTATTTTTAATCTTAGTGTTCAATTTTTATTGGACTTCCTTCCGTGCTTTTATTCTTCTAAGTTTTGTGGACCACACTTGTTATTTGGGGCTGTTTTGTTTGTTTTTTTGGAGGCGGGAAAGTGGGGTTGAATCAGATGGGAATGGGTAGTGGATAAGAGACACTGGCTCAGCTCTTTGTAAAAGCAGTCAGTAACAGGTGAGCTGGAGGTCAGCATGTGGTCAGAAACGGACATCTAGTAAACAATCAGGATTTTTGTGTTACCAAAGAATAAAAACCCTTCAAATTCATTGCCACAGTGTACCCCCTCTTGAGCATATAGTGCACCCTCTCATAAGTGTAGTGCAGCATTATGAGTGGGATTCATTAACAGGTCCGATCAAAACACTAATGGTGAAACTGCGGTCTAGATCCGGATTGGTTGTCGACAGGGCAGAAGGTTACGGGTCGTTCTCCGGGGCTGCTTGATTAGCAGGTTTTCCTTATTTTTGGCTGAGAAGCAAGCAGCAGCAAACTTGTATTTTAGGAGCGTGGCACCGCTGGGTATTCACACAAAGCTCTGCTCCCACCTCCTTTCCCCTCCTTCTTTTCTCTCCCATGCCTGTGAGTCACTTCCATGCACCATTTCAGGGGAAGAGGAGGGAAAAGACAAATAAACAAGATCTCTTTCCAAAGTTTATATTCTCAAAGGGAACTGGATGCGGGAGGAGGTGGGCAAAGGGGGCATTTAGAGGTGGGAGTTTGGATTTTTTTTTTTTTTTTTTGTGGAGTGGGGGGGGTGGGGCATCTGTGGCCAGCAATTGAAAACTGTTGCCCTTACCCGGAGAGATCTGTGTACACTACTTGCAAAGTCAAACAAATAGATCCAGGGTGCAGGTTTACATGTGTTTGTGCGACCGCCCGTAAACCTCCCTGCCTGTCATCCTCAATCACTGCTCTATGTTCCTGATCAGACTTCTCTCTCTCTCTCTCTCTCTGCCTGTGTGTGTGTGTGTGTGTGTGTGTCCGTGTCCGTGTCCACGTGTGTGTTTATTGCATGTACGTTTATGTATGTATGTTCTATGTCCCTATTTGCATGCCAGGCCTGGATCCGAAGAAGCACCTCGGAAAACCTCTGGCTGACATGGAGTCCTATTTGAAACAGGTTCACAGACATTATCAACTTCTTCCACTAGAGTCCTTCCATGTATTTCTACCAGTGATTATGTATATGGTCATGTTCATTGTACTGGTACATAAAATAATATATATCTCTAAATTCAACATTCAACGGTGAAAAAGGTTAAATTCATTTTTACTTGTATTTATGTTTTATTGAACTATGTTGCTGGTTTTGAAGCACATCACTGAGATGTTTTGTTTTCACTGATCAGCTCTCACAGCAGTACGGCGTTCATGTTTGTGGAGAAGGCGGAGAATATGAAACCTTCACTCTTGATTGCCCACTCTTCAAAAAGAGGATTGTCATGTGAGTAAAAATTTAATAAAAGCATACACTGCAGTGTATGGATTTTTTTTTTTTCATGTACTACTTGTGTTCGCAGTGATGCAGTAGAGACAGTGATCCACTCAGCAGATGCCTTTGCTCCGGTCGGCTACCTGCGCTTCAACGAGATGCACACCGAGAGCAAAGACAGGGTGAGTCAAAAGTCTGAAGGAATCCATGTGTGTGTTCTGTTTCCCAAATACGATCGGTGCTGAATCGGTCAGTTTTACAACAAAAGCATGTGTCACCACAGGGTTGATTACGGTTTAAAGCACTCCGAGGACGAATCAGAAATGAAGAACAAAAAACCTTCTGGTGTCTTATAACTTTGTCGAGCAGCAGTGAAATGCGGCGCTTCGGGGTGGGGTTCAGATCGACCTCCGTGGGGCCTCTTTCTCTTCCTCTCCGTCTCTGGTGCGCCTGCTTTCGTTCTCTCCCTCCATCCCTTGCTCTGTCTCCCTCTCCCTTTCCTTTTCTCTCTCCCTCTCTTTCTCTCTCCCTTAGCCCCACATGGCCTACTTTGACGTCTGCAATATTCACTGCAGCCTGAAACTAAGCCTGGCTTAATAAACATGTCTGCTTGCATTAAAGCACTTTGCATTCAGGTAGCTGGCTAAGCGGATGGAGGCATTTGTTGTTGGGGGGTGGGCGGGGGCAGAAATTGGCTGAATGGGGCTTTGCAGGGTGACACATCCAAATGTTATAGTTTCGTGACATTAACTGATAACTTGGCAATGCTTTTAATCATTGACAAAAATTCTTACCTCACATGATGTTTACTTGTAATTAATCCTCTTTCAAATCTCCAAGATTAATATTAGATAATGAGCTTCCTGGTGCCTGAAAGCACTGCCTTCATGCCTTCATATTCAGTGCAGCCGTATAGACACTAAGGGTCACACCGAGTGATGCTCCTCGCCTGTAGATATACAGTCTCTATATCTCCAGGGTAAAGCACATGTGTTTCTTTGCACATCAGACAAAAACGTTTACATTTAATTTGTCTATGCGTATGCGTAGGATTGCGTTTGTAAGTTTGTATCTGCATACTGGATGGGGAGGGGGGCTGGGATTGTTATGGACGGAAAACATACCCCCAACCCACAACCTTTGTGACCCTGCAGCCTCACTCCCTACAGCTATACATTTTTCATTCCGCACATCACCACCCCCATCACACAAACACACACACACACACATACACGCTTCCCGCAAGCCCCTGTAGCACCCCCTAGGTTGCTGGGGAAAGAGCAGGGAGATCCAGGGCCTGCGAAAGGAGGCGGGGGGAAGCAACCAAGGGAGAACCTGCCCTGGTTCAGCCTTCTGAAGCTCTTCTCATCAGGGTGACAGATCTGCGGTGACACCAGCACTAGAGGAGACTGTGCTGAACTCAGGGGGTGGGGATGGACCATCATCATTTGGCCTCAGTTAATGCTAGTCAAGCTATTTTTCATGCTGGCTTCGAGAGGGGGGCTGAAGTATAATTAATTTGATTATCACATGGCGTAATGTGGTTGACAGCAGATGAAGGGGGTGAATGAGTGTTGGACAAGACGAGGGGAGGGCATTGAGGAAATATGAAATATGTATTCAAAAGTGCGACACCCCGGCAGGATTTGGCAGGTTATTTGTACGCCGTAGAGAATGGTAATGATCCGTTGTTTAAGTAGCGCAGGGCAAAGTACAAGTAAACAGTAGAAAAAGCTGAAATCCAAAGTGTGTGTCACCCATCCAACAGTGACTGACAGCCAACATGATTGAATCTACAGTATCAGAAATCACCACTCCCCTATCTGCCTGAACCACGAATATGTTAACATGCTGTTTCGAATTCATTCACCTTGAAGTTATGTTCGTCTGGGCCCTTGTCATGAAAGACTGACACATGCACACACACACACACACACACACACACACACACACACACACACACACACACACACACACACACACACACACACACACACACATACACACACAGCCCTCTTTGTGGGGCAGTCGAAAGGCTGACTAATTATACAACATTTTGTCTGTCTTTGCAAAAGACTTGGCACTTTTGCGGTGGGCATTTGGCCTGACGTATTCCCCATGGTGCTTTATTGCAGGATGTTGTGGCGAGAGGTTTGCCCTATGGTAGTTGTCCTTGCCAGAGCGCCATTGACAAGATGACTGAAGAGGTGGAATATGCTGATCAGACCGAAGACAACCAGCAAGAATTTACATCAAATTGTGACCTTAGTTGTCATCGAGGCCACGGTGAGATTCATTTATAGTGAAACATGCACATGCAGACATGCAGGCCTGTGTGTGAGTGTGTGTGTGTGTGTGTGTGTGTGTGTGTGTGTGTGTGTGTGTGTGTGTGTGTGTGTGTGTGTGTGTGTGTGTGTGTGTGTGTGTGTGTTTGTGTGTGTGTGTGTGCTCCTTGAATCTGTGTCATGCTCCCAGCATCATGATGCCGGTGTTTTTATGTGCTTGTTTGACAAGCGCTGTCATTTCAACACCATTGTGACAGTCTCTGCATTTTTCTCATCTGGGCGTGTGTCCCCCCCCCCCCACACACACGCCATGTGCCTTGTATTTAAACAAAGAAAAAAACGTGAACGTTGCATGTTCAAAAAAGTGAGGATCAATAATTGAACCAACCATTTTTGGTGCATGTGTTGACCTGCTCACCATCTTCTCCTCCATGCTGGATCTCTTACTTCAGATCTCTTGCCATCCTGGTCGAAGAGAAGCTCCAGAGGCTTTCAGTGGATCTCTGGCATCTGCGGCCTGCAGAACCAAGAACTTGGGATCCAGGTCCAGGCCCAAGCAGCTTTCACACAGCTGCAATGTAAGGGGAAGGGTTGGCGTTGCCGTGCAAGAGTGAACACTTTTGAAAAACTTGGTACACCGTCTTTAAATACATCTAAGCTCAGGAAAAAAACATGAGTATCAGCTAGGAGAGTCTTTCTTGCCTTTCTGAAATTGAGAAAGCAAAAAGCTCACAGAAGAACTCTCACAAGTCTAGTAACTTTTAATAAGTAATGTTTTCTTCGATCAAATAAGGATTACATCAAGGGGAGATGATACAGAATTCCTTTGTCCAGGGCTGATTGAAGAAGCTCGGTAAAACGATTCTGCTGTGGCTTTTATTGCACTCCCCACTGGAGCCCTAAAATTCATTGGAGAGATACATATGGGGAAAACTTCTTTTTGCCTCGGGGGTCTTTCTTTCTCCTTGCAATGTTTGCTAAAGACACATGAAGAGGTGTGGCAGAGCTTGAGAAGTCATTCCTTATTCAAAAGTGCTTGTCAACCCAGCAGGCGAAATCCAGTGTCAGAGGCTCCATCCGTCACAAGAATGCTATATCGAGTTGGCCACAAAACAAGGACAGGCACTTCAAATTAACCAAAGACACACACACACACACACACAGTACAGTCATGTTGGATGAGTTATCATTTTTGCCCTGCAGAAATTCAAAAGTGCGTGCTTTTACAGTGCATCTGAGTCTTTTTTTTTCCCGCTTTCCCTTTTTTTGATGGAGAAAGAGGAGCGAAAGATGAAAAGCATATTTAATGTTTATCGCGGCGCACGGCTGAACAGCCTTCAGAGCACAGAGACAATATTAAACAAGTTAATATTGAATGAACAACCTCTTTGTATGAGGGTGAAGTAGTCTGAGACTATAGTGGTGGCAAGGGAAAAACAAACTTGAAGCTCTTTCAAATGATTGTTGGGAGAAAAGGCTTTGTTTCGAGCCCTTGTGCCTGCCTTTGCATCCCAAAGCCTGCGATGTGCAAACATCCTGTGTTAGACCGCGCTTTATAGCTGATGAGCTCCATAACTGCTTTAAAGCAGCTTCGGTGGATTTCAGCACCACAACAAAAGTTAGAAAACTATCCCCCTCTAAACTATAGTTGTGAAAGCAGTAATGCATGGCACTGCTGAGCTTAACACTGTGACAACTCAAAGCCTCCATATGTATTTTCTCACCGGTAGCTTTGCCTGTTGCGGTGGCGGTCGATACAACTCGTAATCTCCACTAAATAGGAGGGAAATCAACCCAGGACAAATAAATTTATAGAGGTAAACAAAAAACCATGAGTCTTAAAGAACTTCATTAACTTGTTGACTGGTTACGATATCCTGGGTGTTGTTATATGTGGTGCATCACGTTTAATAAATATACAAAAGTTGACTCGGTCAAAATGGAATGAGGTCGCAGTAATTAAGGCCGTGAGTCTATTTTTTACATTGAGCAACCACACTGCAGTGATTTACAGTACAATCCCTTGCTTGTGTCCAGGTGAGTTGGGTAGCAGAGGATGGAAGATGGAAGACATTGTCCTGGTTCACTTGTATGTGAGGCGTATGGAAGATTTTGCTCCACTCAACATAGTTTATAAGACATACTTTGGTATGAACCCTCCAGCCAGGTAAAACCACACACAAACCGTTTCTTTTTTTTCATGTCCTACACTCCAAAACATTACATTTTTATGCTCAATGAATTTGCTGTAGAATTTGTTTCACGGTTCCTGTGTTTGTCTTAGAGTGTGTGTCCAGGCGCCTCTGCCTGCCTGTCAATTGCTGCAGATGGACTGTCTACTCCATGACTGGACTGGGCCTCCTGATGAAGGCTGCTTCCACCAGAGGGACGCACTGCATGTCCAGAGCCTGTCTCACTGGGCCCCGGCCAACATCGGGCCCTACAGCCAGGCTGTCAGGGTACGTCATGTTGCCTCTGATGGCTGAGGAAATTAGCAGTTTGAATATAGTGAGCCCATAGACCAATAAATAACAAGTGGTGCATCTCGCCTGTGGTTCTCATGACGGTTTGTTGTGTTTGACTCAAACAAAGCAATCAGAGCATCTTGGATTACATAATTACATTAAACGTGACTCTTTTGCTCTGGTAATATACTGACATGCGCAGATGATTGTGTTGCTTTTTCTCATCACATCATTTATGTACACACATAAATGTGTATCCCTGTTGCAGCGGGTATATGTGTATCCATTTTTGCACTTGTTTGTAAAACCCACGTATCTTTCTTCTTTTATATTGTTTAAAACGCAGAAAGAATGTGGAATTCAAAGGCAGAGCAAAGGAAGTGTGGGCTGTGGTTGCACGGTTGGCTTGGTGTTTTGTTTACCCACTGTGTATTATATGGGATTACACTTGTCAAGGTACTGTCAACAAGGATAGTGTCCATCTCCTCCACACTGTCCTTGATCCTGCAGCCAAATCTGTCTATGAGTGAGAACATGTGTGGATTAGCCATTCGTTGGGAGCCTGACGGCATATCTCACCAGTGTGTCACCGATGCTCAGAGTATCTTGTGCAGTTTGGATTCCTGAGATGTAACCTACAGAGTCAGGTTTGCTTTCATCGTGGCAGCGGTGGTTGATTCCCTCAATGGAGTCTCATTGAGACATGAAATTGAAGTCAGCTGCGAGTGTGCTGCTATTGCCTCTGGAAAACCATCTCATCTTTCTCTCCTCTAATGATCATTCATATCCGAAGCAATTTGAGAAAACAATGAGAGGAGTTTGTTCGCTCAGAGCTGTGCACAGCGTTTCACACGACCCCTGCCTCGTCTCTGTGTGTCTGCCCCTCCTCCGCGCTACAATGACATAATTTGATCAAAAACGTATTAACAGCTCTTCAGTACAGCTAAGGATTTTTACATATTGATACAATTACCCCCTCGCTGTGAGCAACCATGCAGTGCAACCCCTCCTCTCACCACGACCATGCCGATTCCATCTTAATGACAATTTCCCTTGGTGACTTTTTGCCATGTGTGTCACCAATAGTGACGAGGCTCTGCCGACAACAGAGGCAGAAAAGCTGCTCTCTGGGACCAAATAACCTGAAGGATTTCAGTGGAAGGGAATTGTTAATTAAAAGACGGATCCGGCTGTATGAGGATGTTTCAAACGGGGTGAATTTAAAATGATTAAAGGATGAATTTGTCGTCTTAATTACGTCCAGAGAATGTAATCGGCTCTGTGCTGCAGTGGTGTTTATATCAAGAGTTCTCTGAGGAGGCACTGATTTATAACTCAGTGGTAAAAAAAGACAGGAAGTAGTAACCTTGTGTTTGTTAACTGCACAAAGCAGAATTACTCTTCCCAACATGCAGCTCTCCCGGGACCAGTGTATTCCTTTGACAAGCATCCAGTGGTTTGAGAGACAGCACATGGCTACTGATGGTTCATGGCACTCCGACCATGCAGGATTCCAATGCAGCCTGTCTCTACGGCGATGGGTTGGACTGGTGGAGGTGGAGAGGAATGGCATTAGGGGTTGGCATGTGATGGATGCTGGACCTTCAAACTCCATTCATGTCTTCATCTATTTGCCCGGCTTGTCATGTCTCAGCTCCAGCTCTCGGGAGTGGCAGGCTGACTGAATGTCGACTTGGCCTGGCGAGCTGACAGATTCAGATATGACTTGATTTAAAGAATTAGTTAACCTTTATGATGTCAAAGCTGGGGGGCTCTTAGTGTTTTGTGTGTTAATGTATAATGTGCCAGTAGTTTAGGTTAAAGCCGCGAGCTATCGAGACAAAAGCAGTGATGTGATTCATGCTTTGTTTCATGATGCTTCACACCTGATTGACATGTGTTTAAAGGTTGCATTCACCATAATATGTATTTCTTGTGGTATAATACATCATTTTTGAGTGTGGTTCCATCAAAGGTCTCGCAACTAATTTTTTTTGTTATGCTTTGTTTTAATCTAAGATCTAATACAAATTTCGCTATCATTTATTTTGGACACAATTTGCATAATCCAATTAAGAAACAAGACATTTTGTTCTTCACTTAATTTTGTTGCATCAATCAATTTATTTAGAATAGATGCTCTTTGGCATCAGGTGTTTCTTTTGGAGTAGCAAAACAAATGTACTCGCTATAGCAAAAGCAAAGTAATAGCACGCTTTTAAAGGAACTAAAACATATTACAGCATATTTCCATCAGTTGTTTCATGGAGCTTTTAAACAATTATGTTACAGTGACATAATATCAGGAGAAAAAAAGGGAGGGTCGTTCTGTTTCTTTAGTAACATTTTTTTAAATTACATTTTTAGAAAAAAATCAACCAATAAAATGCATACGTTCGTGAGATGCCCAATGGAACAAAAATGACTAAAGATTTAACAATAGGAGTCTCAAACCACAGGATTTTTTTTTTCCACGTCAATTTAGATTATTTCTGTCTGTTCCATCACATTTCCTTTGTGGCTACATTTACACGATAACCAAAATAGGTCTGAACAGAAAGACCATCACTGAATAGTTGTTAAATGTCTCCCATTTCCTGTTAAGGTAAGTGGCTCACCCCTGGGATATTTGCTGGGAAATTACACTCACTGATCAGATTCTGGGGGCTGTGTTTTGGGAGCTGGCTGTGCTAGCCCCAGGTTGCTGTTGAGCGCTAACCCTTGCCTCTTTCCCTTAATTGTGAGTGACAGTCAATATTGTGCAAGGCCGTCTTGCACGAGCCCGCGACATGATTTGCATCGGATTTTGAAAATTGTCAAAGTGGACTGTGAGGCATCAGGAAGAAAGTGGATCTGACGTTCCCAATTAGCATCAAATGGGATGAGTGTGTTGCAGGCGGTGGAACCTGAATAATCATCTGACAGTGGTCTTAATGTCTGAGAACAGTCAGCTGAACTTTGTCTGAATTTTTTGATAAAAAGTAAGGTCAGGCTAGGGGGGGCACCCATGTTAGGCCAAAAAGAGGGGGCAAAGGCAGCCTGTTTTGATTTAGTTAACATTATATAGAGGATATTTCTAATTTTACTTCAAGTACTTTTCTCAATAATTGACAGAGGTTGCAACTCAAAGCAAAAATTCTATTCCTGAACTGCCCAAATGAAGGTGTGTTTTATTTCTGTGTTTTGCTATTCTTACCCAGAATGACTCGCCATTGTAAAAGAGCCCCCACACCACACCACACCACACCCCCATCAACCCACCTCGCCAAACTTCCTTAACCTACATCTAGAGAATACCTCAATTACCACTGAAGAGTAATTAGCCGAAAAAACAGTGTGTGTGCATGCATCTGCGTTTGGGGAGGTATTCAAGCAGCACAAACAGATTAATTAGGACATTTAACTTCATTTCTAATATAGCAAAATTAATCCCATAAAATACGAGACATCTCGGTGGAGGTGCCTGTCAGCACCCGACGCCTCTCCCCTGTTTGCCATAATCTATTAAAACCTTGCTTTTATCTCACCTCTCCCCTGTCATACTTTATGGATTTTTTCATAAACACAGCCCATACTTCATAAATGTCTCAATTTTCTAGTCTATTAACATTACTTCAAAAGCGCTTGATAAAGGAGGAGGGCATGCATGAAATAATGCACCAATAATACGAAGTGCTGGAGGCTAGAACAGTAGGGGCGGCTCTCTGGCGTGCACACTCAGACGATGCAAGGGATGTTATCAACTTTAATAAAAGACCAAATGATCACTTTGCCCAAGGAGGAGAGGAGATGAGGCAGCGAGGAAGGGGTGAGGCCAGTTGTCGAGTAATTGAGTCGATGAAAAATGAGGTCTTGAAGCCTCAGCGGTTTGAGCAGTTGTGAGATTGAAGGCTACTCAAAGCGACAGTTTTCTTTAGCTCCTCGGTCCTTGTTGCAGTGGAGGATTTAACATAGATTTTTTTTTTCCTTTCGTTTCATTGAATGGGATGGGCTGGCTGTTTCCTCCCCTTAGTGTCTGAAATGGGTGCAATGAGTTAAATCTTTTGTCTGGAGAGAGAAAGAGTTTGACTGACAGTCAGGCTTCACCTCACAGAGTTTCCCTGGCGAGCATCGATTCAGTTCCTGTCTCTGAACATCGCCCGAGTCCGTCTCTATAGGCGTTACTCATCCTAACCAAACACTGGGGTCAACTGTCTTCAGTTGAACTGGACACACAAAACATACTGATCAAAACCAGTGAGACCTTACCGCAATGGGATGTCAGGCTGTATGCCCTGAGGCCGGTACTCACACACACAGATACACACACACACTCACACACACACCTGTGTGCTCTTTGTGATAGGCCCTTGATTGCACGACAAAGCAAACCAGTTCAGCTCACTCTAACACTGAGTGACAAACAGCAGCATCATCATGACCAGCAGGACATGCATGTGGCATTCAATCTCCATTCAGCAACATGCAAAGAACAGAAGATGTACACAAAGATAACAGAATCAATTGAGCACACACATATTACCTCCAGCTATGTGTACCTAAACATATGTTGGCAAATGTTTGCTCATGTGCATATTTGTGTACCCACAGTGTGTATGCTCACTAATACAACACTGCATCTGAACATGCATTAACACACATTCGTATACTGTACTGCAAATACATAAATAAATAAATAAAGACTAGTTACAATGCTGATAATAAACCAGTGAATGCTGAACTGGAGAATTTAATGGCTTTTGATCATTGTCTTTACCAAAAATGTTTAAATAAAAGGTTCAGATTAGAATAAGTAGGCTGCAAAAAAAAAAAAAAATTAAATAACTTCTAAAACAAGATTATTAATCTCGTATTTCCATGTCTATTACGAGAAATTTTGGTAATTACGGGGCAGTTTGCAGTGCAGCTCCATCCTGTGCCGGTCCTGGTGCGACTCAAAGTGTGTCGATCGCTTATGTCTCTAAGTAAGCACGCGTTTGTGGAAGGTCAACTCAGATTACCCTCTTAATCCGACAGGAGGGCAGTTTTATGGGAGGTGGTCAACATCAGAGAAGCTAATTACATCTGTCCCAATTGTAATTTTCCATAGTCAGTGTGTTTGTCGCCATATTATGGTATGCTGCTGCACACCAAACAGGAATAGGCTGGTATTTGCTTGTACCAAGGGAGGACAGGGGAAGGACTGGATCTGTCAGAGTGCATCGACTCTCAAGCAGCCACGTACACCAGCGCTGTGCCTTTGCCCCGGCCCCTGCCACACTCCCACCCAATAATGGGCCCGGCCCTGACAACTGATCCTAATTGCCTTTGAATAGCTCTTCATGTATTATTGGTGCCTGACTGCCTTGGTTCACGTCAACATGCCATAGGAAGCAAGGACAGGATAGCCACAGCCGTTGTGTCCCCTTCCTTCCTTTACTTACTGATGGTGAGATACACATGTAATAGATAAACATGTGATGTAAATTCCACCTAACTCACAGGCCTGTGGTGAATGATCGGATTCTGATTGCACAAGGGGAAAAAATACCTTATGAAATTATTTTGTGGCTGTAGTATCTGAGTTGAATGCGCTAAAACATTTGCGGTTGGTTATGATTTATGGACAGGATTGTATGTGATAAAGGGTTGGCTGTTTTTCTTTTTGTTTTTCTTTTTTTTCTTGTTTTTTTTTGAAGAAAGGCAATCTCATCCTAGTGCACACGTGCATGTTTGCTTCTCGCTTTTTCACATGTGTCGAGAGCGGTGTATGGCTCTGGTTCATTGAGAAGGTCTCCAAAAGAACAGATTCCACCCCTGTCAATATATGCCAAAGCACTCACACTGTCATAATTGCAATCACAAACACTTGGTCAAAACATAATTATTTGCTGTCCCATGTGTGAATTATTACACCATATCTAACCATTGACTTCCTATTTTACTCTCCTGTTTGAATACGGAGATATTAGAAGTGGGGGGACATGGCTTTTTATTTGTGGATTGAAATGACTGAATACCAAATGCATAGATAAAAAGCATAGCAGCGTGTCCTGTCCACTCCCATCACTGTCTGAGAGAGGAGAGACGTATGACCATCCCATTACTATGGTAACTAGCCACTATTTTCAGAGCTGCCTGTGTGTGTTTCTTCCCCGTGCAGTGACGAGAGGGCATAGCTGACAGGGTCTGCACACACATACACACACACACACACACACACACACACACACACACACACACACACACACACACACACACACACGTACACACACTCACACGTACACACACACAAACACAAGGAGGGTCTGGAGGATGCTCCTTGTGAAATATACAAGTGTGGCAAATGCAGATAACTATCAGGACCAGGTCCATGACATAGAGACATTAATTAGAAACAGAAATATAACCTCTGATCTTTTCAACATTTTATACTCATGGAAAAAATATCTTATCCATAGTAATACATAGTCGGAGGATTTAATTTGGGTCAGGCAAAAGGCGAAACTGCATTTTGATTTCAATTTTCTCATGTTCAGATATCAGCAAATTAGAATTGAATACAATTTTTCCAGCAGAAAGAAATTGTTCTGTGTGATCACAAAACACAAAGTACCAAAGTGAAACTGTATTTGATATGTCACCAAGAAAAAAACAGATTGTCACCACCCCAGACTCAGCGTTAATATGGATTATAATTGCAGCAGATTCATTTGATAGTATGGTGCTGTATTTTACCCATATCAGGAAATTGCTGTTGTATATTATTTCTGTCACTGTTATGCTCTCCTATGTTTATGCTATTCTATAGCTTGCGCATGTGTCTGTTTGGACATGTTTATTACACCCATATGCAACAGTGTTCTAGCATTTTGTCTTCATTTGTTAAAAATTGTTTTCTTTTAAACTATTGCAGCACATGACTCGGAAATAGTTTGCACTTACATTCCATTTACTTTTGCCCACTCACTTCATCATAAATTTCATGTGGTACAATACTTCTAAGGAGTCATTTTAAATTCGGGCCATTCATTTCTCAATTGCCATCGTCATCAAAGCATGTTTAGCTGAGATAAAACAGCTCCAGCTGAATAATATACAGCCTCCTCTTTTCATGTGGACATATTAGCATGTTCACTTTTAATATATATTTATTATTGATTTTATGGGGTTTTTTATGTAAGAGTATGACAAGCTCATGAGTCTAGGTAATTCAATGAAGTAGAGATAGTTGGGGTATGAGTTCATTCAGTATCGTACAGAGTATACAATTTTTTCCTCATGTCAAAATTTATTGAGTTGATTTTGATCGTCTGACACAAATGTAAAATTTGCTGGTTTTTTTGTGGGGATTCAGTCTGTTTTCCTGCACACCATTATTTTTTTATATATATATTTATCTTTTTTGCCAGGGGGTGAATGTTATTACCCCTGGTGCACATTTACAGTAAAATAACGTTTTCAAACTGAGTAGGTAAACACAAGTATTTCCAGACGGAAATAATCTTTGTGAAATTCTAGTTTTATTTTATTTAATTTTTCAGGTACTGTTTATTCATCTTCTTATAGACGCCTTTCTGCTCCTCTACCTTACTGTCAGTATTTGATGATAAAAATAATTGTGGAGCAAAACCGAACGCAGATATTTTTGAATGATTTTTTTTAGAAATTTCCCTCCGTATTCCTACAGCTTCACTGGTGAAATTTGTGGCTTATTTATTCAAAACATTTCTGCTTTGCAAAAAAACACAAAAAAAACAAAAACAGAAGAAAAAAAAATCCAAGGAGACTTGGATGCTGTCAAACCAGCCTGTGTGTGGATTGAGTGGACTTGTATGAACAGCAGTGTTGATGCAAAACGTTTTTTTTAATGCAGCCATACTGCCATCTGTTGAGAAAAGGAGGAACTGCTTCTCTTTTTTCTCCCTTCAGTATTTTTTCTAGTCTTCTTCAATCTGTCTTTGATTTCATGCTTGTCTGTTATTCATTTTTTATTTTGAGAATACTGAACCACATGTTGTGTCCATTACAAGACAAACAGCAGAGCAAAGGGTCAGGGAAAGATGAGTTGCGTGTGTGTTCAGTGGGTGTTTTGAATATGGAGGCTCAGGACTTTCCCCTCTGGAACGGCAGCATCATGTCACTGAATCATTGGATTTGTTTTGGATATTCTCTCCATCAAGTGTAGAGTAGACGTTTCACACTGTGGTCATATCCATCAAATTGCAGACACACACACACAAATACACGTGGTACTAGCTGACCACACCACAGCTCTGAGTCGACATAATTCTCTCGTGCCAGGTTAAATTAGAGCTCACATTATCAGCCAGATCAAGAGATGTAGCTTCAAAAAGTGGAAAAATCTAAAAAGACAGAAGAGATGAGACGGTCACAGCTTTGAAAGGAGAAAGAACAGAGGTTGAGGGTTGCAGTTTCAGCATCATTCAGTCAGACAACATGCCCCTCAGCTGAAACAGCAAGACCCTCCCTGATTCTCTCGAATTAGGGAGATTAGCAGGAAAGCGCATAAATCTGGATGATGGAATTTGTCATAATTTGCATTGTCCTGGAAATATTCAGTTTGATAGAGCGATGCATGGAGAGGCTTGTCATGTCCCACGGGCAGGTCATAGTGGAAGCTTGGCAGAAATGATTTTTGCGATATGTGCATCAGTCGTAAAAGCCTCACAACCAATTTGTCAAAAAAATGTGAGGTCGGGACAGCGGGGCATTTTGCCTAATGCGGTGAAAAAAACCATGCCCCTCCATCACTCCATCTACATCCCAGTTCTGGTGTGGCAGAGTAATCCACAGCCACAATTTCATGACTTCAGCTATAAGAAATAATATTTTATTTTATTTCTCCATTTTCACATCATTTTCATTGCAACACTAAATTCACACAATAAAAAACAAAACAAAACTAAAAAGCAGTTTCATAATTTCATCTTTCCTTTTCAGAATGGTAAGATGCTTGTTTTTATTTATTCATTTGCTCATGCCCTTTGGCATTCCGATGTCTTCTTCAGCATCCAGCACTTTGGCTCCCCTGACATTGGTTATAGCACTGAGCAGCAGCTTCTGACCGCCGTAAAGTTGAACAGAGCTGACGTGACAGTATTACGCTTCCATTCCGTTCAGTGTCTGTGAAGTGGGCACGTTGAGGACAGACGTCCAGGCACAACTGAAAAATATATATAAGCTAAGAGGAGGTGGGGGGTTGGGGAAAGGCCGGTGTCCCTGCCTCAGATTGACCACACATTGCCTCAACAATGGGTCATTACTGCTATTTATTCTGCAGGTTTCGTGTAAATTCATCAACGAGACTTTGTGTTTTCATTGTATTCTCAAGGCTTGTTTTCTGAATAAATCAGCAGCTTTCGACCTGAGAGAATGCATTCAGAAATGCATTATCCTTGCCTTTGCTCTGTGCACTTCAAACGGCTATTTATGTCACTGTATGTGTAACACTGATTTTGCGTGACAGTTGGGCATACAAGGGTTAGGCTCGAACTAGAGCACAAACAGAATGCAAGAAACAGAAAGAGCAGAGGAAAGAGGTGGGAATTAAAAAAAAAAAGAGGCAAATATCTCTTTTTCCCTACCCACGAAGCCTTAAATGAGTATCCTAACGCGGGCAGAAATTCCATAGAGGGCAGAGCAGTTGTGGTTCTCTTGAAAGGTTTGTATTTGCAGGGATGAGGTGTCAGAAGAAGCAGGATTTCCTCGGGGCACAGCACAACATGAGCCCATCTCTTATCATTTCCCACTCCCAGACGTGATCTTCTGTGAATGCACTAATGCTGAAAGAACCCCACAGACTTGAAGCCTGTTTGAGATGAAATCACAGCAAACATCCCTGACAAACTGCCATCCACCACATGAGGATTAAACAGTCCTTGCACATGAAATACCAGCCAAAAAGAAGAGATAATATATGCATATAAATACGTTCAACCAAACTTCAGCCTTTTTGTTTGAGCCATGCCTTTTCCTTTTTAGACTATTTTGAGCTTTTTTACAACATTAAAATATTCAAAAATATTAGAAGAGAAAAAAGTTTAGACTGTAATGGATTTGTCACATAAACTATCAGTGTCTGTGTATTGTACAGGTCATATGTTTTATAGCAAATTTTAAATTAAACACATCTTATAAATGCAGCATCCGTGGTTTGCATCTTGTCTACTCACACCCGTGCTTCTTTACATTTAATCTGTGTTTTTGTCATTCTCTGGAGTAAAGGTGAAAAACCCTTTAAAAAGTTTCAGTTGTAGCTTGAATCCATGATGGTGGATTCAAGATACAGTAATGTCCCCATTAAAAGACATCCCAAATATTAATTACACTGTGCATCTAATTACCGACCGTAGCTTTTATTTAGCTGCTATTACCCTTTTAGCTTGGTTACATGTGTCCTTGCATGCAGGGAAAAATTATATCATACTAATCTAAATCTATTTTACACATTTTGTGTTATCATTTTCCTGGTTAAATTATGCATGATGTCTCAATGGGGAGAAATGTGACCATTAACATATCTGATAGGAGTGCTGGAGCAGTTTTCCACCTCTCTCTGTCCTTGGAACCAGGCAGAAAAACCCGACTGTTCGTCAATACCGGGTCATTTTATCCAGGCCAGACCAGTTCATCCATACCATTTCAACTCCCTGCTAATGACATTCGGAGACGTCAACACATTTGGAGGCCCAGAGGGCACTAACACCAATGTGAATATAGTCTAGCACTGTCTGGTCATCTCTGGAAGCTTGTTGACAAAAAGTACAATTAGAAACACCTCAGACATCCTACCCTGAAATGAGACACTATTAAGGGTTGCAAGCAGACAGGCGCTTGCTGATATGTTACCATATATGTTACTGTCTGCAGCTCACAAGGGTGGAGATAGAGTATGTCTTTGGGGATGGTGACCTTTGGACATGTCATTGGCTTTATTAGAAGAGCGATGGTGCTGTGAAATAGAAATCGATAATAGGATCCAACAGTTATTCAAAATATTATCAAAATCATAATCTCCAAATTACAGGAGCTGCATTTTTCCCCCCAATCAGATTATCATTAAGGGTACAAGGAACATGGTAGTGTTTTTTCAGGCCCAGACAAAAAAAAAAATCACAACATCGTCTCCATCAATTTTTCATTAAAAAATAAATGTCCAATCAGTTTTTCCAGTTGGAGTATCTGTGACCAAATTGTATTTTTGATGCCTTTAATATTGTTTTGTTGTCTCTACACTCCTGAGTATGTTTTGAAATTTTGTTACATGTCATATGTTGTAAAATGAATCTAACGCCATTAGATGTTAAAATTAGCTATAGCTTTAATATATACAGTATTACCTTTGCCAGTGTTGCTTATGCTTTCAGTACAACATAGTCTTTTGTGTCCGTTTGTGTTTTTATTTGTTTTGTCTGTCTGTGAGCAGGATCACACAAAAACTATCTAAAGAACTTTGATTAACTTTTATAGAGAAAAACCAGTTAAATTATGAGGTTGATCTGGTTAAATATGCAAATTTTTTAAGTGTGGAGTATCTGATGGGGTTTGATAAAACTTGGAAGACGGTTTGAGCATCTAGTGAATGAGAACCACTTAAACTTTGAAATGGATCCAGATAAAAGGGTGGAATCAGAATGTTTGGCAATTTTATCAATTATACATCAACTTCTTTACAAACTTTCATGAAACAATTTGAGGGGTGGGGGGTGGCATATCCCAGGATAACTAATTTCATAATTTGGATTAGGGTTCTGTTTTAGATTAAAGGGTCTGTAGCGTCTGGGCAGAGACATTTGCTTTACACCTGAGTTCTCATGTATTGTTCATGTGACATGAATGTTGTCTGAATTGTTCAACTTTGATTGTTACTTTATTTCTCTGGAACAAAAAAAAGATGGCTAACCCTGAATGAATCCTTGTAGAAAAAAGAAAACTTAAAAATAAAATCCAAACAAAATTGCTGCTTCAAAACGGACATTTTTGACGTTGTGGATGCAAAAGTAATTAAGCAACAGCGTAACAGAAATAAATTATGAAAACATTGTATTGATTCTTTAGCCCTTCTCTCTGTGGGCCGTTTAGACTGTTAAGTTTTGCACTTGAAAAATCTACTTAGCTTGTTAGAGAAAGTTTAATGTCATATGCGATAGTTTGACCCTTATGAATATTAAATAATCCCATCTCTGGCCTATTAAAAATGCATGTGGCATTGTGGTTGTTGATCACGTTTAGAACACCCATGCAAATTGGACTGTCTTCTCCGTCAAGGCCTAAGATGAATAATGTAGTTGTGTTGTATATTCAGGGGCACACCATTGACAGTCAATTAACAAGTTTGATTGGTGTGTGAACTCACTCTTTTGAACTGTTAATTTTATGTAAATAGTATTCACTCTCCGGTCTCTGCTGTCTCTCCCTCATCCAAGTTCACCACAGACAGATATGCCCCCACCACCATTAAACCTCCCAAATCCCCAATTCTACCTCCCACTACGAATAACCAGAACAGGATCCTTAATAATTGATCATCACACACCTGCTTGGTTGAAGCCGTGGGATTCTGCCTTTAACAGTCAAGGGGACCCGCGCTAGCCCCTTTTGATATTCAAATAGACAAATGGTAACCAGCCTTTATGAATTCAAAATGGATTTAAATCTTTTCATGGGGACGAGCTTGTTAAGAAATTCTGGCCACCCGTCCAACCTGATGGCACCCTTTTTTCTTTTTTTTTTCTTGTTGGGAGTGGATATGATGGCATTTGATGTCACATAAATGGAATGTCAATGACAATTTGTTGTTGATGTGTGGGATTATGGCTTTTATGTGAGGTAGACATAGTAATGCTGGCACTCGGGCAAATCGTGCTTCCAGGTAAATGACGCGTGATTGATCCAACCGGTTGAAAGCAGCGAGGGCCTTATCTTCTCCCTTTCTTCCCCCTCACTCGCTTGCGCCCCTCTTCCTATTTTCCCTCCATCTCTTGTCTCCTGCACTATCCCAGTAATTGGAGCAAAAGAGATAGTAGCTGAAGATTTATCAAAGTTGTCAAATGAGCCGAGGAGCTGTGGATTATAGAAATGGCCGTGACTGTGTCTGCCCTAAACATTAGTTTTGCACAAGGATCTTGTTCTGGTAATGCGAGATAAAAGCAATACACCCTAGCATCGGAAAATATTTCACTTTAGTTTTCTTGTTTAGGCTTAATCAAACTGAGCCAAGTAGTTTGGTAGTGAGGGTAATACCAAATCCACATTAACCCTGGAAATCTCCCTGTTAAACATGATAGCCCTGGCTGCATCTTTGCTAATCATTAAGAACCTTGTCTCGGGCCATGCATCAATTGATTCAGGCCCTCCTGATCCTCCCCGGAGATGTGAATGTGCTCCAGGGTCCCTGCAAAGGCTAGCAATTATTAACATGTCATCAACAGCTATTTGCATTGACCAGAGGGTAGCGTCCAGCGCCATCCAACTTCAAACACAGGCAAAATGCAGGGTCTCTAAAGACCTGACCCCTTTAATCCCATTCCTCATCCCTACTCATCTCTCTGCATTAAACAGATGGATTTTTTTCCATGTTTCATTATACATGAAGCTGAATTCGAACAGAGGCATTTAGCAAAGAAATTAGCTTATTTTCACAAGGTTAATTGTGCTTATAAATAACAATGGTGTCATGGAGATGTATCGGCAGGCTTCTCACAGATTACCTGCTTGTGAAATGAGAAATGTTGGTGATATGATACTGAAAAATGGCTGAGATGGAAGTTGTTAATTAATACAGTGCTATTCAAGCATATGCTTATAATTAATGTTAATTTGATTTTCACACCGCGCTGAAGAATATTGTACTTTTATTTATAAGTCATTATAGAGTTGGGCTTTTGTTTTTCTGTTGAGCAGAAACCATGTTTTCCAGTTCATAATTAAATCAAATATTGTTACACCCTGTACATTAACACACATTCCTGTGCTGACTGGAGGTGTACAGTGTGGTAATATTGAATGAGTAAATCACCAAATCTTTATTACAGTGGATCATCGTTTATTGCGGGACTTACCTTCTAAAAGTAACCCGCGATCCACAGAGTAATCAGCTTTAGTTTTCGCAATTATTATACGGGTTTTAAAGCTGTAAAATCCTCAGCACACACTTCATACAATTTTTTAAGACAGGTATTAACGTGATAACACCTTTTCCACTTTTTTAACCACTACCGTAGTTCAAACCTTAGTAGAAAACTAAGTCCAGTATTATTACTATGTGCGGATAATGTTGGTATCCAGCGTAATGTTGTTTTTCCTCCAGTCCCTTAACCGCAAAGCTAAATCAGACTCCATCCTTATGATGGTCTTGTTGCGGAAAATTACACCCCTCGTTCCATCTTTGTTGACACTTGTTGCTGCTGTGGTCCTTATGTTATTTTCCTCTTTTTTTATGTAACGTTAATTTCATAATGGTGCCCTACAACTGCATATACTTCTACTGTCTTTTCACATGTCCAGAAGTCCAACATTTGGGCTTTTTTAGCATCTTCCTCTGCCTTTTGCCGGCTTTGTCAACATTGTGGAGTTTGTAGAGAAGAAAACATACTGTAATACAGCACTTGAGGGTCATGCTGATAGTGATTGAAAATTTTAGTAAATTTGGCAAGCTCAACGTATTCTGCACTGTATAGGAGATATGGCACAGAGGTAATTGATTAACTATGGTCTGCAGCCAATCAGGACACAGAACACAATGAAATGTAAAAAAAATAAAAGAAGAGCAAAATTGCACTAAAAATAAATCAGTGAAACAGCGAGGCCGAAAAATGTAAAACCGCAATGTAGCGAGGGACCACTGTGTTTGTTATTCATTCAGTAGTGACCACTTTCAGTAATGTGGGCAGCTTTTGCAATATCAATGCTATGGTTGGTTCAGTACTAATAGTTTCCCATTAATAACCTAGTGGAACACATCTCAAACAGACTGTGAATGAATGTTAGATATGAGTTAGTAGTGACATGTAAGATTTTTTGTGTGTTTGTTTGGAAACCTTGGATGAAGCATTGGATTAGATGAAGCATTGGACGCTGCAATGACAATACCTGATCAAGGTTGATTCTTTTTCTTATTCTTCAAAACTGCAGTCCATGCTTACATTTAGCTACAATAGCGACTGCGTTGGACTGCGTTGTGAAGTTTCATACTACCATCTGTGGTTTTGAGTGGATAGATCCTGATCAGACTGGTGATCCCTCCTGATTGTTTTATATAGCATTACTAGTAGCTCAGTCTTTTAATTTTTCTGGTGAATATCTCCTCTGATTGGATTGTCACAACATTCATGGTTCAGATATATCTGTCTTCTGTTTATCTATGTCCCTGTAGTGAAACCATGACGTTTACAGTTTTGGTTTTGAGTGAAGCAGTTTGACAGCCATTAGATGAATTAAAGTGACATGCCTGTCATGCAGAGTTTCATCTGTGCTATCTGTAATTACCTCCGCCAGGGAGGTTATGTGATTGGTTTGATCTGTTTGTTTGTCAGCAGGATTAAACTAAAACTATTGGATGGGTTTTACATGAAATCACCACAAAAGATGGACCCTAGCATATCTTACTTGCAATTAAATATTAGTGTTGATCAGGAAATGGATCCAGGGAATGGCAGAGGTTTGCTCTGGTTGTGTACATTTCAGCTTCATATCACACTGAGAAAATAGCAAACATTACACCTGCTACACATCAGCATGTCAGGATGCCAGCATCCTCACAGTGATTGTCGCTGTCAGCATGTTAACATTCTGACATTCGCATTTAGCTTACAGCACTACAGTATTGTGCCAAATTGCAGACTGACATAGCTGCTAGTTAGGTTGTAGACTCTCAGGGCTGTGTTTGAATGATCTATATAAGTGTGTGGTGCAAGTGCTGTTAGGGCATGTCCAACTCCTTCTCTAGTTAAACTGCACATCATCTGGGTGAAGAAGCAAAGGGGTTGCATTTATTCTCATAATTAATCATAAGTGTGTGTTGGTCTTGACATAAATTAAACCAATGAGATTGTCATCTCCAATTCCCTTTTGAAGCCAGGCAGGCCTACACTGGGATTATCATTATTTTAACAATAGTTTTCATTCTTCTGGTATGAGTTCCTTGGCTAGTTGGCCCTCATTCTCCATCATCTTCCAATTCCACAAACAGCTCAGTTGGACTGCATATGAAAAAATGCACCGATATCTAACCGAGGAGAAGTAAGGTTCCTGTGTATCTCTGTGTGTTTGATAGATTTCATGATTCTCATGATTTGCGATTCATAGTTTTAACATTTCAGGCCATTAAATGATCATTGTAATTAATAGAAGATGAAACATGTTAGTAAAAACAACATTAAATATCTCTACTGTCTGTGCCATTTATGCTCAAGGCGCATTCTAAATTTATTCTAAATCTCACTACAGACTGACATGATTGAAGAGCTCAGTCAGCCTTCACCTGGTTCCAAGTGAGAGTGAAATCACTGTAACCTCAGGCTCACGAACTTAAACAAGTTATGAAACCCTTGTCATCAAAAAAGCTAATGAGAAACACTTCTTTAGCTATTATCTCTGGTATGACAGTCATTGTTTCTTCTACAAAGCTAACATCAAATTTATTTAATCTGCTAATAAATCTATCCATTGTATTGTTGAACTGCTGATGCAACTTTTTCTGCTGAGTTGGACCTCATTTTATTTGTTGAAGGCAGGTCCATTCTAGACTTTCTGACAGCTTGCTATTTCCTTTTGCCTGATGATTATAGTACATTCTTCCTCTTCTGTAAATAGCCTTGCAGACAGTCTGTGGGTCTTTTACTTTCCCCTGCTGGCAGTAGTATTGTAATCTCAAAAGTCATTTAATTAAATCAATCTACTGGACTTCAAGAAAGTTTCTTGAAGATGTTTTACCTCTCATCCAAGAGACTTCTTCAGTTCTGGTGGTGGTTGGTGTTGCCTTATCTTTTAACTTCTGTGAGGTGTGGTCAGGACTATTTATATTCCAACCACCATTGCCAAGACCAGTCTCGCTTCTCAACGATGGTCGTTGGAAGTGCCAAGGAGTGTCAATGGGGTCAATGAAATACGAATTTCTCAGACGTCTATAAAGCCTCGTATGCTAATGTTGGTCATTAGTATGAGCTACTTCTCATGAGTAGTTCTTTCTTTTGGGAAGTTTTACAAGGACCGGATTATAAATAGGCGAAAGAAGATGTCATAGACCACCCACCATTCATAGATTACTTCACTACTTTCACTTTAAGAAAACTTTCTTTCTTAAATTAAAGTCTAGGGAATTGATTTAAACAACTTTTAATAACCATAATCTGGATAATGACAACCTGCACAGACATTCTGTTGTACGTGTTAGTACTCATAAATTAATGACTTTAAATATTCAAACAATCCCTTTCCCTAATCTCAACAATGCTTGTGTTGGTGAAACATTTTATCTTGAAGATATTTTCATAATGAAGCCAACATTGTTGTGTTTTCTACATGTGCTCCTCTCCAGGTGGATCATTTGGTTTTTTGTGCAGGCCAGATCGCTTTGGTTCCCTGTACCATGGAGCTGGTAAAGGCTGGAATCAGAGCACAGGCCCGTTTGGCATTCAGCCATGTGAAGAAGGTCCTGGAGGCGGTGATTGGAAGCCTGACTATTGCTCATGTTATCCAGGCCCATTGCTACGCCACAAGATATGGAGATATCCCTATCATAAAGGCCGTCTGGGAAAACATGCTGAAGGCCACAAAGGAAGAGAAGGTCAGTTCTGTTTATGAAATTTGTTCTCTACCCCTGGTCAAGAGGTAAAGCAAGTGTTAGTATGCAGGGGAAACATGCATCATATTTAATATAATGGCATTTTCCACATAGAACTAATGCATATTTAACAGGTAAAAAACCAGTGGAATCCATCTATATTTGTATAAGCATAAAGATAAACTCAATATGTTATTTACATTGTTTAAAGGCCTTTCAGAATTGTATTTTTATAGTTGTGAAATAAGGAAAAGTTCCTCACCCCTCCCTGCCCCCTTGAGACCCACGCCGCTGCAACTGATATTTACCAGTGAGCACGCTCATGAAAAGTTGATGATGTGGGAAATGCTGGTGTCTTTGATAATGTGGTGCTTGGCACAGAAGCAGATGTCTTCCTCAGAGCTCCCCTAATCCTTTGCCCCCACACACCATTTTGGAGCACTGTTCAACTCTCAGAGCAGCTTATCCCCCTCTCCACCCCTCTTTCTTGCCTCCTCCCTCCATCGCTACTGCCATTCCACCGCCCCAGCTTACAACCCTTACTCCTTACGTCTAATAGGAGCATGAGTCTCCCTGGCAGGCCCTCTCTTCCCACTTTGTCTAACCGTGGGGCTCTCTTCAGTTGTGAACAGTGTGGAGACAAAAGGGATGACGGTAACTTGGACACTCCCACAAATATATAGAAGTATAGAAAAACTGTATATGTAGACCAATGTCTTTTGCCTTGGGCTCCTCATCAGGATCATCAGCTTCATTATAAACAGATCATTTACCACCATTAAGAATGGAGTCATCATAGATGTTGACTCGCTAACCTGATGTCACTTTCCCCTATGAGGCTGTTGTCTTTTTGTGACTTTACCTCAGATTTTCCCGGTGTCTTTATTTTAAAATACAGATGTATTAAGTGCTGTGTGGGGGGTATATTTTCCATCCCAAATTTAATTAAATATATGGCCAACCCAAAATTTATATCTCTTTTCAAAGTAATGTTTCAAATAGGTTTAAAGAACTATATATGAGGCATAAAACAGAAAACAAGTCAAGAAGACACATGAGGCTGACTGTTCACACATGGACACAGTAAAATGATGCCAAACAATAATTCAAATTTTGCTGCACAGCTTTATATCATGTCTAGGCTAATGTGCTTTTTTTTTGCATGGTAAGTGTAAAATTAGAATATGAATAGAATGATAACACCATACCAATAAAGTCATTAAACATGCCATAATGTGCTCTTCAACTCATCTTACTGCCTGTAATTTAAATCCACTTAGTAAATAATAAAGAATTGATACCAGACATTTGAGCATTTAAACATTTTAAAAAAATTTTTTTAATCTGATTGTTTTCAGAAAGTGTGCTCGTTCTCCCTGAAGCGTCCTGATTAGCATTAGCACAACATGATACAGTATTTGATCAAATGCTGGAATGGTGTTTAAAATCCAGCTTTTTATTGTTGGATTATTTAACATCCCGGTGTAAACAACATGCTGTCGGTGTCAGAGGACATATGAATTGAAATGATAGAAACACCAGTGCCTAACGTGTGTGTGAGGCCACGGGGCCGTGTTGTTGTTGTGCGTTGATAATTTCTCTAATCAGGTGGATGAAGAAGCTTGCGGGGGTTAATTGGGAGCATTGTGGAGTCGCTACAAGTGTGAAATTGTATTTACGGTGCATTAAACCACAGCAAGGCTGTGTGTGTGTGTGTGTGTGTGTGTGTGTGTGTGTGTGTGTGTGTGTGTGTGTGTGTGTGTGTGTGTGTGTGTGTGTGTGTGTGTGTGTGTGTTCGTGTGTGTATGTGTGTGTGTGTGTGTGTGTGTGTGCAAATTTTTGATCAACACGGAGATTTTGATGTGATAACTCAATAGTTGTTAAACGGATCCCTCAAAAAAGAAAAAGAATACCCCTAAAAATGTCAAAAAACTAAAAAAAAAAACATTAGGAAGGGTTGTAATATATTTGTTAATTATTTTGCCTAAAATGCCTTTATATTCACTATTCACGAATACCAGGTTGTTAAATTATTCTTCATACCACAGTAACCTAAACTTAAATTATTTCTCTTCTGCTTTCTCTGGAGTTTAGAGGTAACTCCGGCCTCTGGCACGACTTCATAATGGTCTAGTACCCTTAAACCTTACCTCATGCCACTTATAAGTTGTTTTTATTCAGACAAACATTCTGACGAGCTTCGGGGCACACTCTTAAGAAATGAGAGTGAATGGGAGGCATATTATAGCGGACTGACAGCTCTACAGTAAGTGCTGAGACATAGAGCTACATGCTGAAGGCGTCCTGCTGGGCAGGAAATGTAGGGGAACTGGGTAAGCAGCGCAGTCCCATCAGCTCCCCGCTGTTCCCTGCCTTTACACCACTTCCTTATTACCGTGTTTACCGTTCAGCTTTCACGCCTCTCGCCCTTTTAGCCTGCCGCACACTCCAGGTGCACAGATGCGAGTTAGGAGGGAGGAAAGTGAAAAGAAATAAAACAAACATGAGGAGAAGCAGGTCACGCATTATCAGTGCAGAAAGCTGAGCGCAGCAGATCCGGGCTACATGAGTTTTCTCGCTGCCTGCGAAGGGAGGGAGAGAGAGAGAGAGAGCTCTCTGGAACGGCAGCATGTCCTAGAACTGAAGTGGGATGAAGTAATGAGATGGATTGTGTTAAGTGTCTGGTGCAGGACGATACAAAGCTCTGTACAGGCACACACACAAACACACACACACACACACACACACACACACACACACACACACACACACACACACACACACACACACACACACACACACACACACACACACTTTGCCACCCTGCCTATCTAGTGTGCCACTCCAGCACTCAGCTCCCCCATATATCAAAGTTTAGAAATTTATTGGATTAATTTAATGAATGATCCCTGGTATCTCTCAGGTAGGGAATCAGTCAGCCACATCTCTGACAGACACACGCACGCACGCACACACACACACACACACACACACACACACACACACACACACACACACACACACACACACATACACACACACAAAACAACGGCACTCTGAACACTATCTGATACATACACACATGTCCACGTATGGAAACACACACAGGATATTGCCACATAAGCACATTTTATACAACAGAACTGCTGAACAAACTCACTGTCTCTTCTACCATTTTGGTGGAATTCATTAATAAAGTAACAAGTATGGATTGATGTAACCTTGTTTAACAGCTCTGACAAAAAGTCATCAAGTGTGTCACAACAATAAAGTTCTGCCAGAGGCTGGAGCTGACGCTCCAAAGTCTCCTGATCTCCTAGCGGATGGTCGGAATTAGGTGCAGAACCTCAACACCCAAGGCCTGCAGGGTGGCCTTTAAGCCTGGCTGAGCAAGACCCCCTATGTGCTGTCACTTCTCTGCCCAGTTCAATCACCACTGACAAGTGCAGGAGCAGCTAATATAACATTTATCAAAGCTTAAGACACGTGTGTTATGCTGTCACTTTGTCTGACAAGCTAAGAGCCACTGAGCTGACACGGCTATTGTTCTCTGGTCTTGTGATTGTTCTCGTTAATGACCGAAGACTAGGGTCTCTTAAAATTGGCGGAGTAAAGAAATCTTAACCCAGACGCTGCACAAATCCTCACTGAGGACACTCTCCACCGTAAGATGTTAGCTATTGATATACAATTAAGCGTTAAGTTTATTCTGAAGGTAAGTGCCGCTTCAGTGAATCTGGCTGATTGGGTCATGACGGCTTCGTCTGCAGAAGGGACAAAGAGGCCGCCGTCTTCTCCCGTAGATGATTTCTCCTTTTTTTTTTTGTGCGAGCGAAAATCAAAATAAAATGTGAGTAACCTGTTATTATTCTGCACTTACGAAGTGGGATGTAAGTGGATGAAAATTGATCCAGCAAATTGAAAAAGGGGTTAAGTGTTTTTGCCCTATCGACTCTGACTGAAATGACGGTTATATAAAACACTCATTTCTCTCCCATTAGCAGATGAAGCCACAGCCAAGTATTATTAGAGGGCAACATTGTACCACTGTTCCCAGACATTTTGCTACTGCTAATGGCCCTCAGTCCGGAGGAGAAAAAAAACCCAAAACAAGAGGTTTTGGCTCTGTAGATGAAATCGAGGTATTTTTCCACTAAAGCTACGATTACATGTTGTGAGTGATCTCCTTAGAAAGATGAAGAGTTCTCCTGGATGGGACCTGTCATGCTAGCAAATACATTTCAAAGCGAAAGCATTTTGTTTACAGAAGTTGCAAACGGTGCAGCTTGTACCTGAATTGGTTTTACACTATCATTACTGATGGTCACCTCACAATCTCATTTTAATTGTCACCCTGTCACCCTGTCACCAAATAGAAAGCCTTCTTAGCTACGTGTGGGGGCTTTTTTTTTTTTTTTTACAATGTCCTTTACAATAATGTTGAATGTTGTTAAGAGTGGTGTTTGCGGTCAGAACGCACAGCGTGGTTCTCTGCAGGAGGGCCATATAGTTGTTTGTATAGTGTGGCGTGACACGCCTTGTAATTTGTCAACTGGTTCCTTTCAACATCTGTCTGCTTTGCAGGACTTAAGGTGGGAGCGGGACAGCGACCCTCCGCCGTTATTGGTCGTGGTGGTTCCTGTCTTACCCAAGGGTGCAGCTGTTGAAGTTCATGTCACCGCAATTCAAGACGATCCCACCGACTGGACTTCCTGTCACGTGACTTCAGATGTGGCGTGTGGCTCTATAGAGTGTCACACTACATTTTCTACTGACATGTCCACTGCTTCTTTTGATATGTCACTGGTTGTGGCTGGAGATGACCCAGAGGTCACCGGCGTGGAGGGCACAACAGAAGCCCTCGCCACTGTATTCACAAACGTCGTGAAGAAGACGGGTGCAGAGCTGGTGCCGCTGTGTGCCAGAGTGTTCTACAAATGCACCCACCCGATGGCTCAGCAGATTATTAAAGGTATGTTTTGGGGCATGTATCTTGTGACACTACACCTAAGCTTGGCTCTAATATTTACACTCATAAGAGGATTTATCCTAAATAACACTTCTGAAATATGCTGCTCCTGCAACTCAAGCCTTCCATCACTGCCTTAATGGAAACAAAGTGACAGCTCGTCTCTCCGCACTCTCTTTTCAAAGAGCTGACATTGGTTAAGTAAACCCCGTAAGGTATTCCATGAAGCAGTCTCTCCAGAGGATCTCCACTCCTTCCTGTGTTTAATTATTGTAAGTCATTTGTTGCGTCTGCGGTGTGTACAGTAAACCCAAGCAGCTGGCACACTCTTTTGTCATCATTACACTTTTATATGCCGCCATCTCCTGCTTCCCGCATACCAGGTTCTTGTCAAGGCAAATGCGCAATGGTATTTGTTTTATCCCAATGTGTTCACCCAAAGAAGAAAAAAAAAAAGGCCGACAAGCACATCGATCACGCTGGCTCAGTTGTCAAGTCATCGCTGAAGCAGTCAATTAGAATTTTTGAGTCTGTGCCAAACCAGCTATCTTACTGTCAATTTTAGCTTTGGCACAATACGTCTTTTTGAGAATGTGAAATTACGGTTAGCAGTGATGAATGGGAAATAGGTCGATCTGTTTCTAACGTGTGTTGATATGCATGACAGACGAACTATGCTATTTATTTTGTTGGCTAATTATATCATTTGTAGTCAACAATGTTTCAGAATGTATGATGCAGGTCATTTATTTCTCCTTTTGTCAGCTGCATTGAGTAAGACGGCGTAGCAATCGGGAGGGAAACAGCTCAAATATTCAAATCTCTGTTGACAGTAAAGTCGATGCCAATGAATACTGAATATATATATATATGCTGTGGATTTTAGCACAATTACAATCAAATCTTGCCATTCGTGCATCTCTGTCGAAAGCATGCCTTCCTAAAACCATTTACAGATTCATCATTGAGTTGGAATATGTTACCTTACTTCGCACACACAGGCAGGCCCCCGGAGCCAACCCACGGGCCTTTTTATGGGTCACGGCCTATTCCCATTCGATGATGAATACAAAAAGTCAAAGGAGGAAACGTAACACCTCTGGCTAACAGTCACAGCCTCACAACTGTGGCTGTCAGTAAGCAGACAGACAACACTGGGGCAAAATGTGACTGCACAACCCCCCTCCCTCCCAATTCTGTTATTTGCGTTAGAATTCACAGCTGATAGACATGACATATGCTACATATGAAACCTTTAAACATCTTGTCTCAACCTGTTACTTACGATAGAAAGGTTCTCTCAAAAGATAGGCCCCCCAACAACTGCATCTGCAAATACAACTTTTGATAAGCACCAATATAAGTTCTCATGTTCTTATTCTAAACCAATTAAAGAAGTGAATAAATGAATCCATTCTTAATGGTATGCATCAAAAGTTTTCATTCAAGCTAAACAGATAAAACAATCATCCGCTGATAAAAATTATTGAAGCACCACAAAAAAAATTGTTGTATTTCTACTCAACAGCAAAGCGGTACATTGTAGATTCAGGAAACATGCGTCAAACAAAAAAAAAGTATTTGTGATGTACTTCAACATATGACATGTTTTTTCCAGATCAAAGTGAAATCACTTTAATGCTTTGATGCATATCGTTGGATTTTTTTCTCCTGAAACTTTTTAACCATGGACTAATAATAAAAAATCAGAAAAACAATGATTTGTTTTAAACTGGTTCCAGGTTTCTCAACTTGCAGTTGACAGATGGTGTCACATAGTATAAATGAGATTGAGACTGAGATCCGAACTGTTCTGTGGACACATCATTGAATTGGTCTGCTTCTCCTAAAGAAAAGCTTTAACACTCTTTGTTCTATAACAAATTGATTAATCATCTCCTCTAGTCCTTCACCTTTCATGCAACCCCATATCATTAACGAGTGGGGAATCTTACTTTTTTTTTCTTTCGCCAGACAACATTTCCTTGGCCAATGCAGATTTGTGATTCATCAGTGTCATCCAGTCATTCACAGTCCACAATTTCTTCGCTTTAAATTGGTGTAACCTTGTCTTCTCCTGTTTCTGTACCGGTGCTGGTTTTCATAGGATTCTCTTTATGTAAATCCCAGTTGTAACACAAACCTTGACTCCATTTGATTTTCATTGGTTTTGTTGTTCGTGTACTGTTTCAGGGCCTCAAGCTTTGAGCTTTCTAAGTGTGTTTCAGCATGTTGTCTCTTTCTTTAACTTTTTGAACATGGAACAGAGTTTAAAATGAACTGTAACTATTTTTCACCTAGAAAACCAAAACAATTAGCTAAAAGAGGCTATCAAGCACTTTAGTGCTAGGCGTAACTGCAGATTTGATTTCTCTCTTTTGGTTCATCACTCATGACCCATTGCATGTAACTTCATATAACAGTATTGATCATAACTGCTTGACACAGCACAGCACACGTCAAGCTTCTCATCTTCTACTCAGTGTCCTTGGATGGAATGAACTTCATGAGCCAACACTAGAAAATTACCACCTCGTTTCTCAGATCATTTGTCCAGTTTTGAAGTCCATGTTGCAAAACTTTCAAAAATAAATGAATTAAAGAAAATCACAGTAGCTTTGAGCTTTTGCAGCTGCATAAAAACCGCATGAGCCCAGTAGGCGTCAGCCATTCCGCACGGAAACCCCTTTTTCTTTCTTTTTCACCATAGCTTCCAACGACACCCCTACTTGTATTCACTTATTTATCGGTTCAAGCTTAAATGACTGTTGATGTTTTGCATAAAAGGGTTGTAGTGGGCATTAGCGATGTTTTGGTTGTGAAAACACAGCAGCCCATTGCGCCTTGTGTTTTCCATGAAGCAGAATAATGACCCTTCCTTTGGGTTGATGGTTTAGTTCCATCCTATTACTAATGTGATTTTTGAATCTTGGAGCCTCTGTCCACTGAGCCTCTGAATGAGGCCCCCTGCATGGCCCACAGGGGGGTAAAAAATACCAGGGGATTGAGCACTGGGTGGATAATTGGAAGAGTTCTTGGGATTTTGTGATTTACATGAGCACTGAAAGTGATTGGACTAAAGTGGTTTACGTCTTTTCCTTGCTTTTTACTCACAAAGACAAAAGAATCATAAAATTGCATGTTCACTTAAGCTATCCTCATCCCCCAATGTTACGCTTTCATACATATGCAGATATGTCTGTCTGTACACTCTCAAAGACGGAGAGCAATTATTTCCTATCAGTAAAAAGATTAAAATATCCTGACATAAAAACGGCCCTAATGTGTAAGGTGTGATGAAGTGTATGCTCCTTCCCTTAATGAAACTATCCAGTTCTCAGTTGTCAGCCAGCCATCTCCAGAGGATCCCACTTCCCAGAGTGCACCGCATGCTCTGATAACACATATTTAGGCTTTTAATGCCCTCCAAAAAAAGGTTTGTGTTCAGGGGGGGGGGGGGGTATTTTAAGCTGTAGTGCATATTAACTAATTAGAATGTGTGGGCTCTTTGTGAGGATGTCTGGCATGCTACACGCGCTTCAAATGAAAGAAAATGAGTCTTATTAAATAGTGCTGAACCATAACCTCTGTCTCCTGATTTCTGTTTGCAAAAGTTCACCTAAATGTCACAGTGGTGCTGAAGTACCGGGAAATGTGAGCGTTTGTCCACTGAGACGAAACATAACTGTTTGGGAATGATATTATGACATCATATTAAACAGACGTGTTGAATGGAGAGAATGATTTACATTTCTAATAACGCCGTGTTTTTTTATGTCGATAATTCTGTTGCAACTGTGCCAGAATGAAACGACCACACCCAAGATAAGACAAAAAAAGAAAAGAAAAGAAAAGCCAGGACAGTCAGCCATGAGACGGGAACACTTGTGACCAATTAGTGCACAGAGAAGAAAAGGGAAGGGACAGCATCCCAGTGGGCTGCTGCTAAATAGACAGCCTGTCATCAAGCCCAGGCTCAATGAATTTTTTCTCACACATACGCACACACACACACACACACACACACACACACACACACACACACACACACACATAGACTCACACGAACATCTCTCAGCTCCAGTAAAACTGAGAGGGAGTCCCAACACAGCTTCTTGACGTCCCAACACAACATGAGCAGAGGATTTAATCCACTACCCCCCCTTCCTCCCATTCTCAGTTGTCCATTGGTCTATGAGTGTGTCTGGGAAAGGGTAGCACAGAGTTCAGTCCTTGCTTGCCATACTGCAGGGAGCTGATTTGGCTGGGGGTGGGCTGTCACAAACTACTTAAGAATTTTCAAATAATTTGTGTACAGGGTCACGTTTTCTCATCAAGAGTTAAGTGCAGCCTCTAAGGAAGGCCCGGTTGGGACGGCTATATGAGACCCAAATGTCCAATTCCAGCAAAATTTTTATGAAGCTTCTCTCTGCCTTTTTTCAGGACTTGAAGAAAGTTTGAGGATCTCTCTGGGAGATTCCTGTCCGTCTGTGTCCCTGGTTCCGGTCCTGGACTTGCCTGACTGCCAGATCCTCCACCTGTCTTGCTGGCTCAGTTCGTAGAAACTCAGCCAGAGTCAACAACCAAACTTCAGTCATCCACAGTGGTGGAATTCAATGGAGCTTTTCAGGAAGCACAACACTTAACAGTCCCAAATATGCACGATTTGCAACATCAGGGACGTCAGTGGCTGAAGAAATGAGAAAACTGATAAACTGCTTGTGGAATTCGTTAGAATACGAAAATCTTTATCCCAAAAACCTGAGCTGATGACTCACCTCATCTGCCGATGTAGTTTTCTACAACAGCTGTGTGTCTTGGAGCTTAAAGGAACTTCTCTAAGCTAAAGCTGCCGACAAGAAGACCAGAGACCAGAGTCTACAAAAATAGATAACTGCAGTGTCTCGTCCCACGAGGCAATAAACTGTATCCCTTGGAATTCCCCTTAGCACGCTACCTAACACCTCTCAAAAGCCCAGCACCACCGCTGACACCATCTGTTCAGTTGTAAACCTATAGATTTACTATGAAACTGGTCCATGACTGTGTGTAATCTGTTTGGATGGGGTGAGTGTGGGACTCTGGGTGTGTTATTATTGTGTAACAGGCAATCAGTGCAGAGCATCTGAAAAGATTAAGCCTCTTTATGTTTTCTATTGATTCTACGGTGACCTGGTTAATAGGAGAGGGAGTCTACAACACACAGCTGCAGGGCAGTGTGTGTGTATGTCTGTGTCTGTGTGTTAGGGTTGCCAGCGTTGCGACAACATGGAAAGAAAATGGTTTGCTCCTGGAACATTTCTTTTCTCAAAGATCATGAACCGTATTGATGAGTCGAGCTGAAATTTATCTTCACTCCGGCTCGACTCCTCATCGCACTCGTTATGGCAGGAAAGTGGAGCAGATTGGTAATCTTCACCCTCTGCTATGTTGTTTTGATTCCACTTACCAAAATTTGAATAGATGCATCCCATAGATTCTCAATATTGTAGATCGAAAGACACAAACTAGCAATTATTTACAAGAAGGGCTGTAAATGTACCCTTAGTGTTGCTGTTCACCTGCTTGGTTTTAAATGATCACAAAGGGAGACAGCCGTATATTTAATTTCTCAGATATTTGCTTACACGACATTAAACTGTTTTCAATAGGTTGCCAATAAAATTACATCAGGACAACAGATTTAGCCATTCTAAATTTATTCAGGGGTGAAGTTATTGATTTTTTAAATTTTTTTTAACTTCCTAAATGTGCCTGCATGTCAGATGGAGCTGCTGTGTTTAGCAGTGTACAGTATCCTAGAAATAATGAATGGATGGATGGATGGATGGATGGATGGATGGATGGATGGATGGATAGATAAAGGTATTCAAACTGAGAAATGAACACAAAGTAATGACACATATCCGCAGATGAAATTGTGCTTGATTCGACTTTTCAGTAACATTTTGTGAGTCTACACGTATTTTGATGTTGTGATGTAGTGCATCGCAACTATTTGGTCCATTACCACTGAAAAAATTTTGATCGCACATGTTTTCTTCCAGACAGGCAAAGCCACAAGTACACCATCATACCCCTCATCATAGATGTAATGACCTATGGCAGACGCATCTCTTTGTGTCTTAACCACTGCATCACCTCACAAAATGAGTAAAGACAGGGTGACATTTAGTTCTCATGTTTTCTGTGAAATGTACATTTTCTACTGAGCTGACTCCCAACCAGTCTCCAAACAAACTGTCTGTTGTGGCTAACATTGTCCTTTGTGCACAGAGTTCCAGCCTGCAGCCCTTGTCATTGCGGCCTTGCACATGGACTTGAACTGTGTGTTTCTACCTTGGGGCTAACCAGGCTGACGTGTGTGTGACTCTCTTACCCCATAGCAGTGGGTTACAATAGGGGAGCCCTGCTCAGGAATGGCCTCGTTTTGCCAGACACCTCCTGACATCATGGTCTGTTTTACTTTGTGGCTTTAGCTTGGTCTCTTTCCATCTTTGATTCCATTTTCTTTAATATTTGTTCCACCACCTGATGTATTATGAAAGTACGTTTTAATGGTCCAAGCCCTGACTCGGTCCAACTTCTGCATGCTCCACTGTTGGAGCCGTTATGTGCTATTGAGTGGTGTGTGCTGCCATCTTGTGGTCAATACAGATATAATTTAAAAGCGTGAATGGTGTCTGAAAATACTGGAAATAGAGGCCCGGTTTATAACTTAAAACAAGGAGCATAAGTAGTGCTAAATATCTTTTATGGTTCACTCTAATAAAAATTGTATACTGTAATCCACAAAATAATTGGTTTTGGAAATTAAAGTAATATTTTGCTCTGCTCCTTAAATGTTGTGTCAACTAAATGAATGTAATAAAGTAAAAGGACTACATCTCACTTAACACTGGTTTGTCATTAATTAAATTATAGATCATTCTTTTCATTCCATTATTCAAGTCATTCCTAGATGTTCCTTGGAGCTGTTGTTCTTCACACACTTTGTTTTCAGGTGTTATTCCTCATACATACATAATATTTTACCATTAAAACCTTGTTTTTCCTCACGTGAGAGCATCACAGAACCCTGTTTATGCAAGATCTGTTGGTCCAAAAACTTTTGTAGGACCACATGTGGATCAGAGACATTATGACATCATTTGTCTGCTTTTATGTTTAATTGATCATGTGCTAAATTCTTCACATAAAGTAGAGTGAGTGTTTAAAAGCACACTTATAGAAAGTCAAGGCTTCCCGCAGACTGAACTGGATCTCATTTGAACTCATAACCAGCTCCAGAAGTAATAACCAACGGTGTTATCAGTTGCGGACACATAGTAGAAAAACTTTATGGTGACTCACAAAATTGTTCTTTCTTCCTCCGAAACTGGACATCAATTATAAAATATACCACATGACAATGATGGCCCGAGGACACAGAAAAACATTTTAAATGCTGTGGATCTGACACATGCCCACAGTGGGTACACCTGCAAAACCTACTTAAAGTCAATTTCCCTTCAGCTTTGGAGTCAGTCACCAACTAATAATATACCAAATCATTTTGACCCTAAACCCTAATCGTAAGACAAACTCTAAACATATCGTAACTCTTGAAAGAAAAGCATAACTAAATACACTTAGAAACTGTATATCCAGATTTACCTAATGGTTCACTCTGGAATAAGGTCATACAAATTCACTTTGTGTAATAAAACATTTACAATGTCCGGTCATCTAAAATATGGCAAGCAAGCATGCAGAGTAACAGGAACTCATATTCAGGACAAATGATCAATACCAACCATCTGCAGGCTGACTGCTCTGACAACCTGATTGATTGAACAGATTTTAATGTGTATTCAACAAAAGAGCAGCGAGTGTCACATTATACCAGCACTGGCCATTATTCATTTACAGATGCAGATGAATCTCATTGCTCAAATATGCCAGATTCCTGACAGTACAATACGGAGGCTTAAAAGATTATAATAATTAATCAAAAGAAAAAGCAGAGATATTCTTATCAGGCTGTTGGCAATAAATTCTAGACCAGTGCTTTTGAAAAAAAACTTGTCCAGTATTACATGACAACTCACCTTTGACACTTTTATTAACCTCATTCTGACCCCATTTTTTCCGTGTGTGTATGTATGTCTGTTAGTTTTGCAAATAATTCAGTCCTCAATTCGATCAGAGGAAAAAATATTAATGTTACGTTTACATAAAGTATGTGAGTAGATTAGCAAAATCAAAATAGATTGTAGTCTAGTGCACTTCGGTTCATGCAGGGTACCTGTGTTGAATGTTGAGAAGCACAGAGCCTCCCTTAAAAGAGTCGTTTGGCCTCGTCATTCCGCCGTCTCCTGGGCCATACATTATACTGGAGTCATGACTCTACAAAGGAGCCAGAGCAGTAAGAGTTAAGATAAAATTAGCATTCCTCAAAATAATGAATTTACAATGATTTTCGTATTTTAATTAATACATTTTTTTCCTTTCCCTTATTTCTTTTATTTATTATCTTTTTCTCTATTTTCTTTTCTTGTCTTTTCTTTTTCTTGCAGCCTTTCTCGGTAGGAACTAATGTTTTTGCTTTTGTAATCGGGAACGATTTTACAGACGTACTCATTCAGGAAGTCAGTCGTGTGCAGCGCGTTTTCGGTTGTGTACATGCGTAACGCATCGCAAATACTAATGATAAAGAAATTTAAAGGTTCGTGAGCTCACTAACGAGAACGGGTTTTTTTGGTGGTTATTTTCAAAGTTATATTACTTCTGTTAGTGCCAATAATTTTTCAAGCTCATCGTCTGATATTAAACAGCTAACCTTAATGCTCAGTAAATAGGATGTTGACGTCGTGTTTTAGCCCGGTCTTGTAATGTTAATAGGTTGTACAAATGTATGAAACATATGTGACATTTATAAACCTGTCATAATATCAGATTTGGGATTTTAGTAGTAATTATCTTTAGAATTATTCACACTTTACAGATCAACACTTTACAGTATTGAACTTAGCTGGTTTGCTAACGTTCTCTGGTATTCCTGTATATAACGCGGGGATCCCCAATATGTTTTAGGTATTAATTCAGTTCATATCGTTTTACTTCTTCTCATTGGGTATTGAATTTTTTCATACAATTTTTTAAATTTATTTTACAGTCTTTTTGTGACAGAATTATAGCTGCTTGAGATGGCCACCGTGGAGAAAGAGAACCCCGCGAAAAAGGCAGCAGCACCGTCAGTGTCTCAGATCAATGCAGAATATGTAACTCAGGTGAGTACTGTACATTATGTACAGTCCAAGAATTCATATACAGTATGTAACATACAATTTCCTAGAATGTACATGTGATCCAGAGCCATGTGCTATTAATATTTGCTAGTACATATAGTATATACGTCCTAGCATATATATTATACGTACTTAACAACTGCTGCTATGGTGGGTTATTTTTAATAAGAGCCCCTGGTTTGGATTAATCATCATATATTTACAATATTTACATCATTTTAAGTGAGATCAATGCTTTTTTGGGCACTCCTGACACATCATCTTGCTGCAGATGGTGTCACTGTGCATCGTTCAACTATTCAGCACACTTTTCACAAGGAGATGCTCTTTGGAAGAGGATGCGGAAGAAACGTTGTTTGTGCACATAACCACAAACAGTATGCTACACCACACCAGCTTTATTTTGGAATGAAGTGCTCTGGACTGATGAAACTAAAATTGAGTTATATGGACATAACAAGGGGCAGTACGCATGGCAGATGAAGAAAACTGTTCCAAAACAAAATCATGCTACCCGTAGTAAAATTTGGTTGTGGTTCCATCATGCTGTGGGGCTGTGTGTCCAGTGCTGGTACTGGCAATCTTGTTAAAGTTGAAGGTCGCATGGATTCCAGTCCGTGTCAGCAGATTCCTGCAGACAATGTTTAAGAATCAGAGACAAAGTTGAAGTTACGCTGGTGCTGGATACGTCAACAAGACAGCAACCCTAAACCCTGTTCAAGTTCTACTAAAGCATTCAGAGGAACATATACAATGTTCTGGAATTGCCATCTCACTCCCGGTCCTGAATATTGTCAAAAATTATTGGTGTGATTTAAAGCAGACTGACCATGCTGGCAAACATCAAACTAACGGAACTAGAGAAGACAAATAGTCAAAAATAACCAACCAAAATACAGACCCTCATTGGAAGCTATAAAAAGCATTTGTTAAATCTGCAAATACAGGCTCTACTCAATATTGATGTAATTTTTGTGTTGGGGTGCCCAAATCTATGCACCTGCCTTCTTTTGTTTAAATAATTATTGCACACTTTCTGTAAATCCTATAAACTCCATTTCATGTCTCAAACAGTGCTGTGTTCATCTGCTGTATGATATATTTAACTGAATTTGTTGATCCAAACCACCAGTGATTTATAAAGGAAAATCTGGAAAATTATCAGGTGCCCAAACTTTTTCATACCACTGCATATATGTTACTACAGTATATATGATTCCTTTTTGTTTTTGTTTCAGCTGGCCAATAAATATTGGGCTCCTCATGCAAAGAATAAACTACCCTTTGACCCAAAGGTGAGTTGTGTGATTTCCTCCAGCTTAGCCTGATGTCACATCGTGGCACAATTCACATGAGTAAAGAGTCATATTTGAACCACTGATCCTGCAGTGTTAGCCCTAGAAGCCAACACGGTCTCATAAGCATGCAATCTATATACTCAACTCATTGTATCATTTATTACATGTATTAATGTTCTTTCTAAATGTTCTCATGAATGTTTAGTTTGATACAATGAATAGCAACCAGTAGTTGTGCTGTCACAAATCTTTGACCAAGCACACACATACATTTCATGGTTTCCCTTTGAGGTGAGCATGCTTTGTTTTTACTTCAAATCTGATCTTTTCAATACGTTTGCTGTTTTTTATTTTTAGGTGATGGAGGATATTTATGAAAAAGAGATTCTCAGTTCTAAGTAAGTAAATTTATCATATCAACAAATGGGACAAACCAATATGTTTTCCATTTATTTATTTCTCTCACTTGTCTTTTTTCTTGGATCTTTACAGATTTGCTATCAGAAAAATCATGCTGCTTGAGTTCAGGTGGGATATTTCACCTCCAATTATTTCACCGTTTTTATTTAGTATTAATGAAGAACATGTAGTGATGCCATTCATGCACTGGTTTTTGATCTTTCAGCCAGTATCTTGAGAACTATCTGTGGGTAAACTACACTCCTGAGGTTTCCTCCAATGCCTTCCTCATGTCAATTTCTTGCATCGTCAATGAGAAGTTCAGAGAGAACGTTCCAGCTTGGGAGGTAAAAAAAAGCAGTTTTCATCTGTGTTTAGATAGTCCTTTTTAAATGAGAAAAATTATACTTTATCTCCGTAGGGGAATTATTTTTACACTCTTTTGTTTTTTCTATTTTCACACACACACACAAGGGGGCCTGTAGGCATGCAAATAGGAAGAGGGTGATGGTGGAGCGGTGGGCAGCTCTTCTCTGATGTGCCCAATGAGCAAGTTTTTGAAGGACGGTGCCTTGCTTAAGGGAAGGGCACCTCAACAGTGCTACGAAGGTGAACTGGAACGTCTCCAGAACTTCCAGTTCACACTCTTAAATTATTTGGTCCACCTGGGTCTTGAACCAGCTACCCTCTGGTCCCGAGCCCAAGACTTAGTGGACTTAGCTACTGCCGTCCGCAATTGCATTTTTCTTTAAGCAGGAATTAGTCTGTTTCTGAATAATTATTTCTGTTTCAGAGAAGCAGTTACACAGGATTTGGTGTGTTATGTGGACATTTGCCCTCATTTCTCAAGAAGTATTCTATGGAGCTTTATTTTTATGTTTGATATGTTTCAGGTCTTCAAGAAAGCACCCAGCCATTTTCCCTTTTTTTTCAAATGTGTGATGGAAGCTGTATTAGCAGGCGATGAAGCCGACCTTACTTTAAAGGAACAAACGGTGCTGCTGGTTTTCTTGGACCACTGTTTTAACAGTCTGGTGCGTACCTCTTGCTTTTATCTGTGTGTCATGTTGAGAGTTTTAGAACTGGTACGCTGCTGCTTGTAGACTCAACAGAAATATTACTTTTCATTGTCATCCATATCATCATCATCACCAATTAATGGCCCCAGAGTGAAAATCGATCATCCAGGCCTTTTGACATAATGAGGAAAAAAGCAGGGTGCATAATTCATACCTAACATCAAATAATAATTTGAACCGGCATGAATCCATCAGCTCAAAGAGATGCCTGGATTCTAGCTGTTCTTAACAACTGCTGCTATGGTGGGTTATTTTTAATAAGAGCCCCTGGTCTGGATTAATCATCATATGTTCACAATATTTTCATAATCTTAAGTGAGATCAATGCTCTCCTAAATTCTAGTCGCAAAGGTTAATTTAAAATAATCTATAAATCTGTGAGTAGCTAATAATATGACATGGAATATTCATTTGCTGTGTCCAAGTGAACACCATTGGTTAGAGGGTCAAATATGATCTGGACGTTATTTTCATGGGAATTCCAAAAATGCCTAAGCACCTGTATAGCAAAAACACTTCTTTGTTGTGTCCAGTAGGTGGCAGCAGTAGTCAAACTTGGGCAGGGTCCCACAATTGAAAGCTCGACAGCAGCATTAAACCACAGGGAATCACTGCAGCTGTCTCACTTTAAAAATCTGCTGCGATAGCCTGCTGCACTTTTATTGTATCCTATAAAGGCCTCTAAATATTTTAGCTGCAGCCTCTCATTATTAAGTAATGTATACTAAACATCTGTCACACGGTACATTTTGAAAGTTGTGCTCTCTTTGTATGCGCTCTCCCTCTCAGGAGGTCGATTTGATCAGAGAGGAGGTGCAGCAGCTCATCTCTCTGCCTATGTGGATGTGTCTGCTACCAGTAAGATGTCAACCTATTACCTTAACTATGTTTTAAATAGTGATATTGTTTGATCATTTTTTGAAAGGATTTGCGTCTTTGCTTTGCAGGTAATTCTGAGTTAAAATTCGCTGTGCTTTGTTTCTGTCATATTTGCAGTCCAGACTCCAGCAAGAACTGAAGAAAGTTCCAAAGCTGCAGAAGTTCTGGAATCTAATCAAGAAGAAATTTGATAAGATGGATGCTGAAGCGTCTGAGCAGTAATATTATTGTCTTTCCTTGTGTCTTCAGGTCTACACAGACGAGAGAATTAGGTTTTAGAATTAGAGTTTTTTCTGATTTGCTGCTTTGTGTGTTCCTCAGAGCAAGAAAAGAACGGACATTCCTCTCCTCCCTCATTAAAAAGTTTCTTGGAGTTCTTGCATCAATTCCACCATCAGGTAAATAGAAAAAAATAAAGCTTTTATTTCCCATGGGATCTTATTGTGTTGTCGTGTGCAATTGCTTTATGTGGAATTCCTTCAGCGAAAGGAATGCCCATTAGATCTTGGTCACATTTCAATAAACGTTTCATCCCTGGTGTGCTTTTCCCAACTGCGACTATTGACTAAGTCTAATGATCTGGACCATTGGTGTAACTTTGGTCCCAAAGCAGGTCTTTGCATGTGTTCTCTCTAACTTTTCCAACATGATTAATGTGCTGTGCTTTCCCAGAGCTAGCACAGAATCAGTCCCAGACCATGTTACCATGACCAAGCACCATTTCTCATCACTATTCCAGCTGCAAGAGTCCCTTGTTTCTTTCAAATCGCGCTCTTGCCAGAGGAGCATGTGCTGCAGCTACCATACAGCCACCAGCGCAGGCTCCTATGTTGTAATGCAGGCTGACACAGGACACCCCCCCCACACATACACACACACACACACACCTGAATGCTAAAAACAGAACATGTATTTGTGTTTTGGTAGAATCCCAACCTGACAGAAGAGATTACAATCTAAAGCTTAACAGGATCCACATCACTCTAAATGTCTCAACTTTAAGCACACGCTCAGATTGAGATGCTTAATGGGGCCTAAGTTCCCAGCATGCCTCTGTGCTGGCAATGCAGTATCTCACAGTAAGGCTCACACACAGCAGGGCGCCTTGGAGTTGTCCACATTTGTTTGCTATCCTCATATCCTTGATGATCAGTGCACAACCCCCTCTCCGCTGCTGCAGCTTATTGCTGTCTACATCTGCCTGTCTGTCAGATTGCATATGTCACTGACCGTACACATTCCCTGATCAGAAGTGAAGTGTTAAGGCCACTAATTCCTTCCTCATTTTCCATAGGGCCTGCGTGTATGGACAGAGTACATTACTGCGAGAGGTTCATCGAGCTCATGATTGATTTGGAGGTAAGACGCTTCACTCGCCGTTTTTACTTGGTGCTTCCTTGATATTTACAGTGCTGAATGATGCACTTTCTCGTAACACAGACTCGTCAGTTCCTCTGTATGTGTGAACACTAGGAGAATGCAGGGCTGCAGTATATTTGCTTAATCATGGTATCCTGATGAAGAGGGCCTTTTGTCCTTCAGGTTTAGAGCTAACTCAGGTCAGCAGACAATGGACAATGAGTCTCAGCTCCACCCACTGCTTCTCTGTTATTGTTGTATGCAGAGCTGTGCACTATTTGAAACAGTAGTCTGTGATCGGAGCAGCATGGAGGTTATTTTTTGCCAGATGGCATTTGTCATTTTGTATAAGGTGCGGAGTAATCTGAGTTAAATTTCTAGGTCAAGTAGGAGAATATGTGTTGTACTAATAAAAATGAATGACATTTACATTGAAGTGTTCGTCTGCTGGTTCTTAGTTGCTGGGGCCAGCTCATTGTGCAATTCTTCTCAAGCAGTTCTTTGTCGTTGTGGTTTTTGAATGGTTTCAGTTATGAGATATCTACTCCTCCATACCTGATATTACTGGAATCGTCTCACAGTGGACTCCCGTTTCATTGATTCCTTTGCATTTTCAGTTGTATCCATTACAGAGTAGAACTTAAATTTTTCAGGGTGATGATAAAAAGCTGAAGACTTTCTTTTTTAAATGCCTTCTCATGTTGATACATTAAAAAATGTCTTTGTGATATTTTTTCCCTAATGTTTCATGGAGGAAGCTTTATAATGGAAGACACAATGTCAGACCTGGTTGTTAATTGTGCCTGCCTGTGCAGATCTCCTGTTACTAGCGAGGAACCTCGATAGATTTCATCTGGCTGCGCGCTGACAGGTCGGTCTTGCTGTTCCTGGCAGCGGCCAGTGGCCGGCCAGCTACCGGTCTCCTGAGACATCCTCCATCCTTTTCTGCTATCCTTTTACAAAGCCTCAGTTGCTTGAAATCCATTCCTTCCTCCTTCGTAGACATCCTGAAAATTAATGTGTGGAGGGAAAGAAACATCCGTGCTTTCATCCATTCCATTTTTAAATCAGAGACGGTTGCTGGATCTAAAGGTTTCTGTTTTCTCAGTGTTTAGACGTCACTTTCTACACCTGCCACCTTTGAAGAGTTGTTTCCATTGAAACAAAATTCTAGACTGTTTGCTTCATTGTTCTTTTGTCATTTAGCCTTTTTCCCCCTTAAATATTACAGTTTACTTTCATTTATATCCTCATACTCAGTTGATTAACATCAACATGTTGATAGTTTTAACAAGGCTGCGCAACATCAGACAAAAAATGATATTGCATTTTATAATTGATTTCTTCACTTTAGGCACATTTGAAATTTTTAAAGTTGCCCCCATTTCCGTGACGGGGGTCACTTGTGTCCTGTTACAAAAAAAAATTCTGATTATAGTCAGATGAAATGAAGAGGAATAAGTCACACATTACAAATAATGATATAAAAAAGATTTTGAAAACTGACTCCACTAAGCAAAAAGATCAGTGAAATATATGTCACAAAATTCCAACACTGCTGAACTAAACAGCCTGATTCAGTTTCTCTGTGGATCCTAACAAAGTCTTCCTATAGTCTTTTAATATAGTCCTCTTATCTTCTAAATCCATTATAGAAAATCTGAATTTTGAGAAATTTCATTGCATCAATCCAAAAAAGTTGGAGCATGACGTGTTGGAGTTAATTTGCTCTGCTTTGACATGGCTGGTCCTTGGATGTGACTGTTGCACATCCACACTGATGATGAAACAATATTCGGTGCAGCCCTAGTTTTTTTATATATATATATATATTCCTTCCAAAGCAGCGTTGTTATTTTATTGTGACAGGTTTCCTCAGTACTTGCTTTCATGTATTGTTCATGTGAAACAACAAGAGAAAAAAAAAAGACTCTAGAAGTAGGTGAGTCAGTTTTTTTGTTTCTTTGTCTTCACATCTTGCTGTCGGTTTTCCTCATTGTTTGCTCCTCTATCATTACTGTTTCCAAATGACCTCATAAAAGATCAATGAGGGTTATGGATGATCATGGTCCAGATGCTGGGAATCGTGGTTGCTTGTTGAGTTATTGGATTCTTTTGATCCCTGAGAGGCGTCTCTTTGTACAATATCCAACTCCCGTTTTCTGTGATGGAGCGGCAGTCAGAAGATTGTTATCCCCGCCACAGACAAAGTGAGGAAGGGGGGATAAAGAGAATGGGATCTGTCGATCCGAGGGTCATGTTTCCACAGAAAAAAAAGTCAAAGACCGTTTGATATTTTTTCACCCACCTTTTTTTTTTTTTTTTTAATTTTCCATTGTTGAAAGTTTGGCTTTTGTGTCTATTTGTATCAGATGCAGATTTCTGGGCCATAACTCAAAAACTTTTTGTCAGGCGATTTTGAAATTGTCCACTTCCCTGACAAACTAACCTGTAATTAAAGACAACCTCAGCTTATTTCTTCCCAACTTTTATAATAAAAAAGATACAATTTAGGGATTCTTTGTATTTTGTGCTGTTTTCCACACAGATTTAAATTGGTTTCAAATTTCTGTAATTTTGTTTAGGGGACTTACTTAAAAGTCAGGTTTAATATCACCAGCTTTAAACAGACAGTCCAGTACTACAGTTCTTTGTCTCCAGGCTCTGCTGCCTACAAGACGTTGGTTCAACACCGTGTTGGATAATTCTCATTTGCTGGTCAGCTGTCATCTATCAAGCCTCATTCACAGAGAAAAGGAAGGACACCTCTTCTGCCAGGTACAGCTGCTGAACCCAACATAGGCCTGTGCTTCTGAGGTAATTGTATACATACAAGCTAAGATCCACACCACCGATTGCTTTCTTCGTCTCTGTAGTTGCTGGATATGCTGAAGTTCTACACAGGCTTCGAGATTAACGACCAAACAGGAAATGCCCTTACAGAGAAAGAAATGACCACTCTGCATTATGACAGAATCACCTCCCTGCAGGTAAAAAGCTCAGAGATGGGATTTATTTTAGCCGAGATCTTTACCGTACTTGTAGCAGGTCTACTGTCGTTGTCTTGTTTCTATTTAACCCACAGACTGTCATACCTGCTGCTGCAGGGACTTCTTTCGAAATACTGAGTCGTGAGTCATTCAACGCCGTGATGTTTCTGTGTTTTTGCATTGCAGAGGGCGGCTTTTGCTCATTTCCCAGAGTTGCAAGACTTTGCTCTATCCAGTGTGGCAGCGGTCGACACCCGAGAATCCTTGACCAAACACTTTGGACATCTGAGGTAATTTCAAACATCCGGAATCAACCATGATCAACTTGTGAACCTGCAGCTTGTCGGTGTGCAGATGGCGGGATGTGGTGGGGAGGTTACGCATGACTGGACTTCCTGATGGTGAACGTAATGCTTGTCATTTTATAATATCAGCAGTACAATATATGATGCCATTTTTTTATTAGCCCTTTTTCTGACGTAAAGAAGTAACTGAACAAAAGAATTACATTGAAGCATGAAGGGGTTGCACACGTAGTGAACTCAAATTAAAGCATATCACAACTACTGAAAGTGTTAATGATCGACCAGATGCTATCATCTGCAATTGTAGTCCACGTTCACATATGTACTGCTTGTGTCGACACTACGTCGCAGTGAGCACAAGCGCCATCGTTGCCGCCTGACTTCACCGCTAAACGGCAGCCAGTGAACCCCTGAACAGGCAGCTGGTACCATCCGGAGCGCGCCGCATGCCTCATTAATTTAATCGATTTGCACTGGCTTGAGAATAACTTCTTTGAACAGCTGTGTTTGTCATATCATATTAGCTTGCCAAAAAGTCAAAGAAGCACCCTCGCGTTGACAAACCGGCCTGTTTCCTCTCTCTTAATCTTGTATATATGCGTAAAGACTCAAAAGGGATAAATTAAATCAGTGATTTGTAATTAACACAGGGTTTCTAACCTTTCTTGACATTTGATATTGAAATGAACAGCTTCAATCATCGACTCCATTTTTTATCAAATCTTAAGTCGAATGACGAAAGATGATTTTACTCCACATCGTGCTCACCTTGAGTGACTTGTTTTATAACATGTGAGGTGTTTATTTGTCGTGATTGCTCTGAGGTGTCATGTTGAAGCAACATGAATTTCCTCCTCCCAGTGAGTGTTTGTATACCCATCACCTCTTCCAGAGTGGATTAAAAATGCTTAGAAGCATCTCCAAGTTTCTTTGAGTCAGGCAGAGGGTTATGAGCTGAGCCGAGCTGATTCAGGTGAAGACTTAACCCAAACATTTTATGTATTTCTTGAAGCTTTTTTTCCTCAGAATTACAATTTTTGAATATAGCTGGAAACTGCATTGTTCCCTGCTTCGCGTCTGTCACCGGAGCAGCTCCCGGGTGACTCCAAATATGCCGATCAGATTTAACAAGGCACTTTTCATCCAAGCAACTCATGCTAACGCCTGTTTATTCCAGCTGCGCTACCCTCAGGCTAAGCTCCCAGTCACCCGCCGCTCTGAATTTATCCCCTAAGTCCCTCAAATGCACAAACATTGCATTATTGCGTATCCTGCTCACAAATGTGCACACCCGTTCTTTCACATATGCACATTCATACACATACTTCCTTCAGTTATATAAAATGTGTTCTGTGTCATTTCAGGCAAAAAATAAAGATAAAAAAAATAAATATATAGTATATATACGTATATAGTTTGTATCACTTTGAGATGTCTCAAAAATGGAAAAGTCAAAAGAATTGCTGTGATTTTTAATCTTGTGACTTCTGATTTGAAGCTGGTTGAATGAAAGTGGTCTTTGCTAACCGGTTAATACCCCTGATGATTTACTTACTGATTTGCTGGTTATGAAATTCAGCTGAACCCAAACAAGCTGATATGTCTAACACAACTTCACACATGTGTGCTAGAAGCATCTGGTGTCCCGCTTTTGGATCTAGGGGTACTAATTGGTGGACTCTGCTCTATAGCGCCCCCAATCTTCCAATTTGTCACCTGTTGTTCATGACCTGGTCTAGTTGTCTCCGTTATTCAGAGTGACTTGTTTTGCTGCTGTTGCTGAGGGAGGGACTTTACGGATGACCTGTGCTTAGTCATCCACCAGACTGCAACGTCTTCAAAATTGCCACCCTGACTGTCGAAAAGTGACATCACCAGTATTAGTATGCATGTGCGTCTACATATGCGGGTTGGTGGAGCCATGTGTGGCCGTGGAGAGCTGTCACAGCGTGTCCAGTGCCCGTCCTTCACTGTGTACCGAGCCCCGCCTTCTGTCACGGCGTGTCAACCTGATTAAAACAGACCTCCATGCATGAGGACCGTGTTTCAGAGTTCCAGAGGCAGACATGGTCTTTGATTTTCATAATCCTGTAGCATCAGTGTGCCCCAGCCCCTTAACAACGCACCTGCTGACGGAGCAGGAGCTGCGAGTCAAAGCATAGAGAAGCATTGCCTTGTGTGGTAGAGCTAACACGCTTACGGATTTAGAAAAGACGGCGAATCTTCATACATACAGGATAATTCCTCTGTGATTTATATAGTCTTCCTTAGAGGGCGTATCCCATAAAAACATAAGGAAATCATTTTTAATTATTGCGTTACGAATCGACACGGGATCATCCATTTCACAATCAGAATCTTTACCATATTTTCAAGTCCTTGTTTTTACAGCACTTAATTGTAATCTGTTTATTGTTGTCCGTCAGTCTTCTGGTCAAGAGTGAAAGATAAAGGCATTCTATCCGACGCCATACTGTCTTTTTGACGAGCCACTCCTCTGTCATCTTTCTCCGCAGTCCCAACTCTCTCCACCGGGTGGCGTCGTACTTGTGTCTGCTGCCAGAGCTGCCTGAGGGTGAAGAGACCACCTATGAGAAGGAAGTTCTCCTTGAGCTGCTGGTAAGTGCAGTCTTGACATTTATGAAATTGCTAATGTGAGTATTTGAGGTTTCAAGCCTCGGAGGTAGGAGTCTGGTTCTCTGGGTTGATGTAGTAGCCTTCAAAATTGTCAAATAAATACCACACTAAGTGCCCTGCCATCTGTTCCTGTTGAAATTTAATAACTAGGGTTATTTATTCTATTGTTGCTTATCTATTAATTGCAGATAATAAATTGACAGATTTGTTGTATGAATAAATAAAGCACTATAATTTTATCACAAGAAACGGCACAATGTAGAAAGCGTAATGGGTATACAGTATTTTTCAAGAACAGTTACTGTTCAGTAAGAACTATGACATTATAGATTTTCTGTTTCTTATTTAAAGATAATTAATTGAAGCTCTTGACCTTGGAAAACAAATACAAGTCCCCCTTCACTGTTGGCCCCTCATGAATTTGCCTTCTAATCCAATGACTCCTTTGTGTGGGCATTTTTGCAGCACAGGGTAAAAATAAGACAACACTGATGAAATATAGGGCCATATTTTGTAAAGGCTAGAGGTAGTTTGTGCACTGATTTTCCTTCCTTTGCTCTTCAAATTTTTTTTTTTTTTAACCTACTAGACTCTTGTTGGTTTCCCCCAACACACTTGTGCTGCAGACCTCTTCATCAAAGTGATCATTTCAAGGCTGCCCCACAGTTATTCATAATCATCCACTTAGACCCTCCCCAGGTCCTTTCTGAGAAGCGATGGAGAGGAGCTGTATCATAATGATCTGATTAGATTGTTTCAGGAGACAATGTCAGAAAACTCATTTGTGTGTGCCTGAGGTTGGCCCCGACAACCAGCATCCCTGACTGTGTGGCTTGAATAGAGAAGGGGCCATGGCAGCAACAGCACCATCACACTTGCTACAGAGCACATACTCATGAATATGCGTGCAGGGGAGGAACCATTCATTTTGAGAGGCGATACTGCTGTCGCACCTGTCCTAATGCTTAGCTAGTCCAGGCTGCTTGCTTCCCCCGGTAGAGCAAATGAGCTGATTTGTATTCTAAAGCAGATACCACACCCTTTAACATAGTTAATCATTTATTTAACTCCGGGTTTTTTTCTCCAGAAGACTAAAAACACAGGAGCAAAATGATTGTCTGCACATCTGCAAAACCACAGCAGGACAGAGATTAAATATAGTAAAATCAAGAGACGGCTGCACAAATAAAAACTCCCATCTTACTGGAAATTTTTGACAAAATTGAACTGTAAGCAAACAGCATGCAAGTAATAAATTGCAAATGTCGACAAATTGATGAACAAAAAATAAAGCAGCAACTGTTTTGATGATCATTTTAGTCATTTTATTATGCAGACATGCATTTAATGTCATCATCTCTTCAAATTTAAAGCTTTGCATTGCTTTGCCTATTGCTAAACTGAAGATGTTTTATTTGGATTTTGAACTTTAGGCCGGACAAGCAGAACACCTAAAAATGTCACATTTGCTTTAACGATATTGCAATTAGCATTTTCCGGTATTTTGTTATGTATTAAACCAGATGTGATAATAATAATAAGAATAATAATAATAATAATAATATAGTACACAGACTAATCAGATAAATGATCAGTGAAAGTAAGCATCAAAGTAACAGAGAGGCATTTGTTCATTAAACCCAATCATCTTTGTCATGCTTGCTCACACAGGTCTCCCGTCATGAGCGCAGAATCTCTCAGATTGAGCAACTTAACCTGATGCCTCTTTATCCAACGGAGAAGATAATCTGGGATGAGAACATTGTCCCGACAGAATACTACTCAGGCGAAGGTGTGTGTCCAAATTGACATCTCACACAACACACATCATAACCTTTTGGCTGTTCCTTATCCTAAGGGTGCTGAACACTCCTTAGTTGGCAAGGACCCCTATACCAATTTGCAAAGTACTGACAATTTAAGCCATGTCCCTTCAGTTTAATACTGTGCGCCTGTAACAGCAGTTTATATTAGACCGTTTTTTTTAAATATATATATATATATATATATATATATATATATATATATATATATATATATATATATATATATATAAAAATTACCTTCTCTGGTTAGAGATGCACCTTCAGTTTTTGGTTTTCTCCTCAGGCTGTCTTGCACTACCCAAGCTCAATCTCCAGTTTTTGACTCTCCACGACTACCTGCTGAGGAACTTTAACCTCTTTCGTCTCGAGTCCACCTACGAGATCCGACAGGACATAGAAGATGTAGTATGGCGTATGAAACCATGGTGAGCGCATCTAGACATGGTGGTGTCTACAGAGCAGTCTTTAGAGCAGTCTTCAGTTAATGAAGGTTTTTGTCTACTTCTCCCGTTGCAGCATGCAGCAAAAATACTAATTTATTAAAAAGCTGTGGCATTTGGAAACCCAGTCCTTAATATAATAAGTTGCTCTCATTATGTCAAGTGATGTTGCAACATCCTTCCTGTTCCTACTAAAGTAAATAAGTAAGCAGTGGTGAAATGTGCTGTCCTAAATCTGACTGATTTGGATCCTGACAACAGCCCACAGTGCTTGTCTGACATCACGTTGTGTCCCACAGGCAGTCGGAGTACGGTGGCGTGGTTTTCGGGGGCTGGGCCAGGATGGCTCAGACAATCACGTCTTTCTCCATAGTAGAGGTCGCCAAGCCCAAAATCGGAGAGAGCTGGCCGGCGCGAGTACGAGCTGATGTCACTATCAACCTCAATGTACAAGATCATATCAAGAATGAGTGGGAAGGTAATAGACTGTTGGTCCATGATTTGTATTTCTTTTTGAATCTCTTATTCTATGGTTCATTTTACTGACAAATGCTAAATAAATGACAGTTAAGAAACACACCCTTATACACATTTAGTCACCTCCCCTCTTACATGTAGCTTCACTTCACCTTTGAATTTTGCATCTTCTAAAAATCTTAATAGAGTACTGGTAATTAGTTTATAACCTGCATCAGCTCTTTGGTCCCTCATGGCCCCTACTCATACCCTTTGCCTGGCACATGTCTCTTACTTCAGTGCGGCATCTATTCCTGACTCCTCTCTGTCTCTCTGTGGTTAATGAGGGTACTGTAGATAATGCTAACAGGAACTTGTCAGCCTTGAAAGATGCATTTGCTAGTAAGTTAAATGTACCATCAGCCACGGTACTTTTAAGTTCTTGAGCGCATTTTTCTGATGCGCTCAAGTAAAAGGTTCAAAGGAAGGTCTCTCCATCTCTGCATCTTCATCTCTGTCTTTAAAACCCTTTACTTCCTCTTTGTCAATTTCTAACCTGGCTCTCTGTCCTCTTTCCCCTCAGGACTTCGGAAGCATGACGTTTGTTTTCTGATCACCGTGCGGCCCAACCTGCCCTACGGCACTCGCTTCGACCGGCGCCAACCCTTCATGGAGCAGACAGGCCTGGTGTACGTGAGGGGTTGTGAGGTGCAGGGTATGCTGGACGACAAGGGACGTGTCATTGAAGAAGGTGTGCTTAAAAACGTGCCCCTCTCCTGCATAAAAACATACACCTGTGGGACGTGACACAAGCGACTTCAGACGTCCTTTCGAGAATCATTCCTACCAACAGACACATCCTCAGGGGAGGGTCAGGCTTGAGTTGCCTTGGAGGCAGACACGGCGAGACCTGACCCGACCGCGTTAGCATCCCATTAACCTGAGGCTGTCAACAACACCTGAGCACTGTGGGCGCTCTGTTTATCTGATTTAACCGACTAGTTTCACCGACTATATCTGGAGAGATGCACTTTGAGAGAATGCTGAATTTAGCTTGTCATGCATAAAGTTGTAATGTGTACCAAAGGAAACACTCGCTGTTTCAGAAATTGGTTTTCGACAGCAACAATTTGTTTTACTATCAGCAAACAGACATTTGTAGCAGTACATTACCATATCTCCACAGGGGGAATTCCCTCAGACAAAATTCAAATATCTAGTCTGTTCCTGGGAAATAAAATATGTTTACTGAGCAACGAGATCTGCTCGGTTTACCGTGTCAAGCTTTTCCAAAGGCAGTCTCTGTGAGAGGCTGTCTCATCTAAGTTAACCTGAAGCCTTGCTGCTCCAAGTGTTTCAGTTGGGGAACATGTTCCCATGTACTGAAGCACCCTTCCCCTCCTATCCTCTTTCATCAGTCTGGATTAAAAATGCAATGGGAATGGCTTTCTGAATAGACGTGCTGCCCAACAACACGTCCCACCAGCCTCAGGTTGGTTAAATTTTCAGACCCTAGCAGGTCTGAGTGGCAGTCTGGTTCGTTTGGCGACGGGTGTGACATCCCATCACTGCACACACCTGTTTGCACAACTGATGTGCCCTTACTCATAATGATTTATGATTGACTCACATACTGCATTATCAAAACAACGTTACACATATTGTGAAAAATCAGATGTTATCAAATTCACAGATTCTTCAGATGTTGAATCGACGACTGGAGTGATTATCAGTTTTAATCATCTATTAATTTGACCCAGTTGTTTAACAGTCAAACAGTTGAAAGCAAAGGCTTTAAGGTTTTATTTAAATGCTCACACAACTTGGCCCAGCTGTCCACATTGTTATTCCACAATGTCAAGCTTTATTGCTGCTCTCATTTTAGATGAGAGCAGCAATGATGATCCCTACATAGCTAGTACACATGTGCTTACAGATAGACATATTTGTGGGTGCAGACGCACCAGAATTAAATCTAAGGGAGTTAGCTTGAAGCCTGTGGCCTATCAGTCAGAACCTACATGTGGTCTGTTCACTAAGAAATTTAAAGTGTTGAAAGGCGACCCAGGGTGTGCTCTCTCAACAGGGAGTTATCTTTAATGTAAGGCTAGGATGGGAATCTTAAATGATTTTGTGGCATCAGAATTATCAGATCTAGTTTTAATTTTTGACCTTTATAATTAAATTAAAGCTTAAATGACAGTTGTTTTATTTTTCATGTTTTGTATTTATTTTATTTATATATTTAATTCAGGATACTATTAAAGAAGAGATGCAGACACCTCTGTTATGCATAGCTCTATTTTGACATACTGTAATTGTAAAAATCCTGAAGATGTGTCCACACATAGACTGGTGGTGCCGATGGGTTTGCATATCCTAGAGGAGCAGCCGTTTGGCCTTGTCTGGAATATGTGCTCTCTGAGTGCCTTTCTGATTACTTCTAAATTTACCACTGGAGGAAGCTATTATTGTTACATTACAGTAATGAGTATTCTGCTCACCTCTTTGGTCCAGGCCCTGACCCAAAGCCCAAGCTACGAGGAGATGCCAGGACATTCCGTGTGTGGTTGGATCCAAACCAATATCAGCAGGACATGACCAGTAACATTCAGAATGGCACGGAAGATCCATATGAGACGTTTAACATCATCATGAGACGTAAACCCAAGGAGAACAATTTCAAGGTGTGGATCCCACATCGAAGCACACAGATCAGCTCTTACATCGTATTTGAGTGCTTTATTTTCAGACCTTGAGCTCTTGTCTCATACCTCACCCCTCCAGAGTGATGCTTTACACATATAATACTCGCTTGAGTATTTCATCGGTAAGGTTGGGTCCAGGGCTGCTCAGAGATTACCACCCACTCAGGGCCCTCCCAGTGATCTTTACACTGTATATTAAGGTGGCATGTACCCCCACCTCTGGTCTTTTAAGACTCTTCTTGTGGCATCAAGTTAACATTGCACTCTTATGATGCCTCCTGTGGGAAAGCCTGTTTTATTATTAGCCGAACATACAAACCTCTTCAGCAGAACCTTGCTGGACAAGATGATTTAAGGAAAGCAAAATTATATTTTCACAGCTTATGGTATAGTTTTGATGCGAGCTTCCTCCATTATTTAGAAGGGTAATCATGTGGAAAGCAGTCAAATCTGTTTCTAATGCTGCCCACCCATTTCTGTCTTTCACAGCCAAAACAATGACAGATGATTTTGAAGTGTTTCTTTTTTTAATGAATTTGAAACCTACAGGTACTAATGGGTATTCAAGAAACATTCTTCTTCAACTTTGAAGTGTGACACAGATAAAAGTAAACATGGTTCACTACCCAATGTTTAATGCTGGGAGTATTTGGCAGGTTGCAGCTCATTAAAGTGTAATTGACAGCCATACAAATTACCTGCTGTCCCATCAGCACAACACAAAGCTATCATTATCCAGCTGAACCACCTCTGATGGGATGTTCCTTTGTTGTGTCATTTAAATTAAATCTGTCTCTTTTTTCATAGTTGTGCAGTCCATTTGGTTCGATATCTGTCTCACATGTCTTTCTGTGTCTGTTTTAGGCAGTGCTTGAGACCATCAGACACCTGATGAACACTGAATGTGTTGTACCGGACTGGCTTCACGACATAATCCTCGGCTATGGCGATCCGGGCAGTGCCCACTACTCCAAAATGCCCAACCAAATTTCCACATTGGACTTCAATGACACTTTTCTGTCCCTGGACCATTTGCGATCATGTTTCCCTGGTTACATCATCAAAGTCACAGAAGAAAATCCTGAATTGCAAGTCTTCCCTTTCAGGTGAATTCCAAAATTCCAATAATGAATTGACATTGACGCAACTTGATCAAGGTCAATCAGTGTCAGGAAAGCAATACTACAATACTATACATTTGTTGCATTTAGTTCTACTTAAAATTTTAATTCTTTACGGTTGAATAATTTATAAATATGGTTTGCTATCTATTAGTTAATATTCAATATAAACTAATAGTCAATATTAATGCATTAACACATGCTTTAATATGGGTTAAATGTGAAATTTAATGAATTTTTTTAATTGAAAATCAACATCAAGTTTGACTGTTTTTTTCCTCTCCTCGGTCCAGCATGGATTGCTGAGGAGGTGGTCAGCATAGTGAGGCTGTGATTGGTTTGCTGTAATACTTTGAATGTGACCGTAACAAAGTACTACCTCTCATGACTAACCCTAACGGGCCATAAATCACCAAAGCAACAAATTTTAGCAAATAAGAGGCAAAGTAGGGCAGGTCTTGTCCCTTGTTGCATTGAACAGCAATTTATGTTTAAAATGCTTGAAAATTGGATAAATCACAATTAATCAGTCTATTATTGAGATTTATTTTTGATCAGTCGACATCAATCCATGATATTTTGATATCCATGGAACTACTGTCTCACTTGTTCCTCTGTTTTGTTTTCCTTCAGAATCACATTTCCTGTTGTCAACAACGCAGATAAAGGGAAAAAGAGAACTGCTGATGGTGAGATGGAAGTCAAAGAAGACAAGACCTTGATTGTTGAACCCTATGTTACTCCCAACCGTGGCCCTTATCCCTACAACCAACCCAAACGGTGAGAGGTCAAGGTCACTACCCAAGACATCCTGTTCACAGCGAAACTAATTTCCAGACATTATTCAGTTTTTGATGAAAGCTTTTCTCCGAAATCTTTAAAAATAGTTACGTGGACTGAGAACATTACCCTTACTAAGACCTTAATACCTACTGAAGACAGTTTTCAATATAAAACAGCGCAGGGGCATCGGTCCAGGGCTTTTTATAGGTCGCCTACGTTGACCCTGGCTGTTTTGGCTTGTTTGTCCTTGCAAGTCTCCATGGTATCTTCTCTGACTTGTTGGCCAATGAAAGTTGCAATGCTATTTTGGTAACTGTTCGACCCACACTTGGAAATTGTTATGCAATTAAAGTTGAACAGAAATGTGTTAATATCCATGCACTAATTTTAACACCACAACCTACCGGTAATTGCCTTGTGTGAAAAAATTTATATTCGGCTAATGTTGTTTCAGCATTTTCAGTTGGTACTTTGATATTCAAATCTTGATGGCATCAACAACTTCCGAAACATAACAAGTTTATAGCATTAAGCATCTCTTTAAAAAATATAAATATAAGAAGATTTGAACTCTGGTGTTAATGCTGTCAGGGCTATTCAGATTGCTGACTCATCACTCGATATATGAAAATCATTAGTCTGTATTTTTTGCAGGAATACAATTCAGTTCACTCCCACTCAGATTGAAGCCATTCGTGCCGGGATGCAGCCAGGACTCACCATGGTAAGGATTTATTTTATATGTATATTCCTCACTCAATATTGAATTAATACAGCCCAGGGATTTCCAACATATAAAGCAACTATTTTTAACATATAGACAGCAATGCAAAAAAAGACTTACATTTTAATTTCAGTTACAATTATAGTTGTTCATCCAAGCCAACAACCCAACCCAATGGACATAGGGTGAAAAAAGCCTGTTTTAGGAGCAAGTTGCATAATTTTCTAAAAACAAAAATAGTAAATGTCATAAAGTGGATCTAATGAGTATTGAAAGCCATTATTTATCCCTTTCTTTACAATTCATGATGCGTGTGTTCTTTGCTCAAAGCCTCCAATCTGATACTGCAGATGCGTATTTGCTCACCTCTCTCTGAAAGATTTGCAACCCATCAATCTAAGTGATGTACGCAAAGGAAATTCCTTTGTCAGTGAGATGGCGTTGTTTGTTTGTTCCTATCGCCATCATTCAAATTGAACGATGACACGTTCTGTTAAACCTCTCTGTAATCTTGGCATCGTCATTGCAATGTTGGACCTGGAGTGCTGTTTACATGAAATGACACCAGGTTAAAGTCGCGGATAAAACCACGTCCATACCGCATTCACATCATTGTCATTCCTGCCGCTACTGTTTTCTGGCTGCTTTATAAAGTGTTGTTCTGACGTGGTGATTGGAAACTGGCAGAAGGGTCCTGAGTTATTTATTGTGCAGCTAGCAGAAGTAAATACAGTGTGTAGGCTACCAGCAGAGTCGTAAAACAACTCTGTATGCGTGCCTTTCTACACTGCACTCCCCACCCCTATAACCTTCCTTTTTGCCATATGTCACAGTCATTAAGCAGCCAGAGCAAACACCCAAACGCAAAGAACCTCTGCTTGGCTTTGATGTAGTGAAACCATGGAGCTGATTAAACACTGATTTATGCAGGCGTATCTAATTGTGCTTACTATTTTGGCAGAAATTACTCACCTGAGATACCCATGCTAAAATCAGCCTGTGTAATGAATATGTATTTAGTCAATTAGATGCACTATATTCAGGAACTATGAGCCTTATTATTTTTGTAACAATGTTCAAGAGATTAATTGTTGCTACCATTCAGACAACAAGAACAACTCTTCTGCTTCTTTCTTTTAACAATTTTCCTTTATTTGTTCACATCTGGCCATGTCTCTAGGTTGTTGGTCCTCCAGGTACTGGAAAGACAGATGTTGCCGTTCAGATCATCTCAAACCTCTATCACAACTTTCCTGAGCAGAGAACCCTCATAGTCACACACTCAAATCAGGTAAACCCATCACAGACACACACTCAGAAAGCATGATTACAAAATCTGGACAATTCTGATGTAAAGTTTTAAAGCAGTGGGCCCAGTTAATAGTCATATCAAAACAGCTTACGCTCCCTTATCCACCAGCATTTCTGTTTGTGTTCGTTCGTATAGTAATGTGAAGCGACCCAAATAGAACGCCTGTCACAAGAAGCCTAGTTGGACATAACAATTACAAACCATTAGTTGCGATGATAGATTCCTGTGACATTTATTTGCATCGTATTTCCAATTCATTCTACAACAGGCTCTGAACCAGCTGTTTGAAAAGATCATGGCTCTGGACATCGATGAGCGCCACCTCTTGCGTCTGGGTCACGGAGAAGAGGAGCTGGAGACCGAGAAGGACTTCAGCAGGTGAGGACAGCCGGGGAACAGGTGGCGTGAGAACGGACTCACTGACAGATGCACCTAAACACACAGGAAAGCACATGTGAAAGTTGAGACAGCTTAAATCCTCAAGAAAAGAAGTGCATTTACTGAATGTGTGCAGACTTATAGCGTATGCACACTGTTCATCTGCATGCATAGTTTGCATGAGCCAACAAAGTGACAGGGATATTTGATATTCCCACATGTCAGGCCATGGTTCTGGTTTATCTTCATTAGGCATTCGTTGCCCTCTTAGGCCTTTTGAAAGGGATCTCTCCCTTCAGCCCTGCACTCAGGGGCATTTCCTGTCTCATTAACCCTCTCATTACTGCCCCACAGCACAAGAATACATCACATACCCATTCGTAGTCACACTTGTGGGAATAGTTCACGCCAAGAGCAGAATGGTAACAACACATGTAGAGAGAAGCTGAGAGACATGAAGACAATATGATTTAGCAAAGAATTTTGTAAGGCTAGCTAAAACTCATAATTATATTAAATATAAACAGCTTAAAACTTCACTCATCTTCTTTTACCGCTTATTCACCTTTTTTTTTTTTTTTTTTGCGCGTCATGAGGGTTGCTGGAGCCTATCCCAGCTGACTTGGGGGACACTCCGAGCACGGTGCCAGTGCACCGTGGAGTCACACGAAAACAAACCAGTTTAAAACTTTAATTGATAGCTTTACGAACAAGCATTGTTATTCCAAATGTGTGAACTCAGGCCTGCATGAGGCCTTTTAGTAAGTACTGTACTTCATTTACATAAGTTTGATTGAGTAATTAAATGAATTTATACATGAATAAATAATAATATGAATAAATACATTTAATTTCAGGTGTTTAATATGTGGATTTAGTTCAGTGTGTGTGTGTGTGTGTGTGTGTGTGTGTGTTGTCCCTTTAAGGGCACTGACTCAATCCCCACTACTGACACATAGTGAGACGGTAAAAGAGAAGAGCACACTTTCAGCACTCATGACACACTTAAGAAAGAGATTATCTCAAGATACTCCAAACATTTACAGCTCTCTATAACCACAGCTATATTTAACACCATTATTAGATGAAGGAGCTACAACCTCCTTTATTTCTCTTCTTTTTGCTTGGAAAGCTTTTAGCCAGCTGCTGAATATAAATAGCTCAGTGTTATTTAATATTACGTTTTCCTGCCGTTACATTTGAAAGCATCTTAAGAGTTTAAATAGTTAATTCCTACCTTATACATCTGTGTCCCTGAGCAAATTGCACCCTATAGCTACTCTTCTAGAAGAAAAAAAAGAGGGGGGCGGGGGGGGGCATGATGCATGTCGCTCATTTGCAAGTGCTGCACCATGTATGACCCGAGTGTGAGTAGCAGCGCATTGGAAATGGGGTCTGCTCATAGAAGCAATTTGTTACAATCTTAAATAATGCAGCAAAGCAGACATAAAAGAAGGAGCTTTAGCTAGCAGCATAACAACATGCAGACTCCACACTCCTTCCACCCCACTGACACCAGCTAGAGGAGCCACGGAATTTTAATTAACACTGTATTGGAGATTATAAAGTGGAAGGTGGCGGTGCCGCTCTGAATGCCAAACAACAGAAAAGCCACAGCGTCATCAATTAGCAATGTCTCTGTGCATTTAACAATGAATTGTGTGCTCTTAGAACCAGACTCTAGAGGAAAGTTTATCGTTGAGAATCTGTACTCACAGGTGTGCATTCCCATCTAGTGTTGAAAATAGCCTTTGATGGTGCTATAGCTCTCGATTCAATGCTGTTCACACGTCTGTCAGTTTTTGTTGTTTCATCTCTGCTGAATGTCACGTTACCTAATTTCATTCAGACCAAGCAGGTACTGTAATTATCTTGAGGTCGTCTGCTGACAGAGCATCTTACAAGGATAGACTCTCACGACTCGCATAAGACCCAGTGACCCCTCCTACTTCCTGTCTTCCTCTATCTGCTGCTTGCCTTGTTACCGGCTAATTGCTTTTTAAGCAGCGTTGTTTAGCTGTAAAATAGGATGCGTGGCCTTATGTAAAGTCAAGGACCGCTAGTGCCCTTTTTAATCCTTTGTAATCTATTGCATCACTTTTACATTAGATTTTATTTTATATCCTGTTCTCTGCTGATGGCCAAGCTCTTAATCACCTTCTTGTTCTCAGTCAAGGACACAGACGCAATCGCAGTAATTACAACCACAGTTTCGTTTAACTCAAAATTTACGTGAAAACCATCAAATTAAGACAAACTTTATTCCCAGTGGCTATAGAAGTTATTTACCTTACCTGTTTATCAGCATCAGTTTGCTTAGGATGTCTGTCTGGGTCATGACACCATTAGTTTTGTGGAAATGTTGATATTTGAGAGTCAGTCTGATCTTCTATTTCATAATAATACAATTACAGTATCAGTAAAGTGAGAGAGAGAGAAGCTTCTTTAAACATTAAACCTGAATCTTTCAATATTAATTTCAGTTTTGTTTACCCATGATTCTTGACAGATGCTTGAGATGGTTTTAATAACCTATATCCCTCACATGTTGTCATCTCACTATCCTGCTATCTGTCTCCAGGTACGGCAGAGTGAACTATGTCCTGGCCAGACGACTGGAGCTTCTTAGAGAGGTGGGGAGATTACAGGAGAGTTTGGACGTCCCGGGAGATGTGTCTTACACATGTGAGACTGCTGGACACTTCTACCTTTACCAGGTAACTGGGTTAGAGTTAGATGCTGAATTCACCAGACACACACACACCTTCTGATGTTGCTGCTTAAGGAATTAGATGTTTACATAGTAGTTCAGGGCTAGAATCAGTAAAAATCTTATTGTCTTAAGCTCCTTAATAAACAGTGCATAGTTGATGATGCTGAGGCGATATTCTTTCTTTCCTACCTGTGAAAATTTTGCATTTTGAAGCATAAGATTGATTTTTGACTCGAGCAGGTACACGTCTTTGGAAAGTCCAGACACTTAGCCTCTTCCCCCAGTCTTTATGCATCCGTAAAATGTGCAGGTACAGTATTAATATTGATTTACAGAAAGAGAGAGACAGAGATATAGGGGTATAAAGGAGATATTTTTCCAGAGTTGATTACAATGGATTTCTGTATCGTCTGTCCTGTTCCTCAGACATACTCCTGCCAATCAAATCCAGGCGGTCGCTGCACTTTTTGCAGACACTGCAGATTTTTTAGAAGCAGTCTCAACCCTTGCTTTTAATGCCTGTCACATATCATAGTCCTCTTGGGCTCCAGGAAGAATAGCACTGCAGACAGTTACTACCTTAAACTCCTATGCTTCATTTAAAGGGGCTGGAGCTAGATATCCGTAAGATCCTTCTTCTCCATCCCTTAAATCACACAAACAGTTACACAAGATACATAAAAATGGTGCAAAGATGCTGCTGAAATAGTTTTAGTGGTTGCTATAGCTCATGCTTTATTTTATAGCTGAGTTAAAGCCATCACAAAGACTTGTATACCATCCCTGGTGTGTGTGCTGTAGTTCATGCTGTCATTTTTGCACCAGATGTCTTGTCTGGCTCACACAATATTTCACACCTTATTAATTTGATGTTGGGTGGAGATTGGATTCTCAACACCGCATTTCATTTTAGCCGAGTTTTTTCTCACTTTATATAAGCTTTGAAAAACCACCAACAATGTAGTTCTGTCAAATATGAAAATAAAATTGTAAAAAAGGTTGTTTTGCATGATGGGACTGTGACTGTGACCACCCGCAGACCCTTCTGTCTGAGAGCAGTGATGGCAGTGCTCATATAGATGTACAGAGAGATGAATAACTTATTCAAGTCCTCTGGCAGACCCCTTCATCTTATCTTTAAAGCTGTTTGTCCACAGCGGTACAGTATTTATAGAACTAGACTGCCCTGCTGTTTAGTTGAAACAGGCTTGTTATCTGCCTTAGCGGGGGGCTCTTTTGTGGAAATGAAGTTATCAGTCCTCATTTGTTCATGTGTTTGCATTGAGCGTTTTTTGCTGTGTTCAGACAATTAGAGAAAATACAACATACACCAATGCAGACCGTGCAGAACATAGAACCCAAACACAAAATGCCGACTATTTCAACATGGGCATGTGCTTCTTCTGCGGGGACTGACAACCTGTCGTCTCCCCTGACACAGGTTATATCCCGCTGGGAAGAGTACCTGAGTAAAGTCAGGCCTAAGCAAGGCAAGAATGTGGAGGTGCAGGCCATAGCTGCACATTTTCCTTTCCACAAGTACTTTGCCAACGCTCCCCAGCCCGTGTTCAAGGGCCGGTCGTACGAGGAGGACATGGACATCGCAGAGGGCTGCTATCGCCACATCAAAAAAATATTTACCCAGCTGGAGGTAAGAATGTTTGACACACACGCACACATGCATGCACACCACACAGCCACCGTATCAGCTGACTAACACCCATTGGGACATAAGGAGGTTACTTCACTGGAGTAAAGCAAGGCTACTTTATTTATAGTCCGCGAGTCATTACAGTTAAATTCAATGTGATCTGCATTAAAATGCAAATCAGAACAAATAACATGTACAGAAGCATGCATCACTTCCAACCTAGTTTTCTCTTCTGTCTCTTTTACACAAACACACACACACACACACACACACAGTTACACACACTCACAGAGGCTATGTTGCATTTGATTGTACTGAGAAGACCAGCTGTAGTCAAGAGTTGAGAAATCTCCCATGCACAAGTGACCATGTCATTATAGCGACATGATGTTGTAATTGACCAGTGATAGGACAGACGCAGTTCTTTGTGGTACTTTTAAGCAGCCACTTTTTCACCTCTCTGAGTTCTGTTTTTGATTGGGTTTGTAGCGTGGATAGAGTAAGGATAGAAGATATTTAACTATGGGGGAATTATGTATTTGTTGCTCAAAAGACGAGTGGCACTACAAATAAAAGAAGCCACACACTCATTCACAGACATGACACACCTGAATGTATTATCATTTACCCTCGGTTCATCAAGCATTTCTATAGGGATAACAATAACATTTCAGATTTATGGCCACACCAAGAAGGTCTCAGAAAAGCAATAAAGAACTTATTGGCTGGAGGTAATATCCCAACACATGTGGTGACCTTGATTTATCTGGCTGGCCTCTGTATCACTGCATCACAGCACCTCTCCCTCCTCCCTTAGCCTCACCCATTCTGCAGTGAAATCTGTACACCCATTAAGAGGCATGGCTGTCAGTGGTGCAGCATAGATGAAGCCGCATCCTGCTGAATTTGCTTGTTTGTCTGCCTTTTCAAATGCGAAAGCAGTTTAAATTGTGCTGTCATATGACTATCCCTTAGTGCTAAACAGACAGATACACAGAACGCCTCCTGGGTTCTCCTCGTGTTTCCTCCTCTGCAGTCCCACCGATTCTTTACCACTGTTAAGCCTCCTTTTTTTTCTCCTTGTCTTCTCAACGTTCATGAATCCCTACTGTCTCAATTTTACCCTTCAACCGCTCTGGAGCCGAGGGGGTTAAAAATAGACCTCATCAATAATGCATGTTTTGATCGGTTTAATATTAATGCTAAAATAGTAACACATCAAATATTTATTCCCAGGGTCTGTCCGAGTCTACTTCTCCTGCCCTCCCGTCCTCTCTCCCTTCCCTGCCCCTTCACATCACAGATAGTATGGCAAACTGAAAATAGAACACTTCTTTAACCAGATTTTCCATTTGTTCTTGGGCAACACTATTTATTTTTTTATCATTTCAACACTTATTGCTATTTTGTGTCAAAACTGCCACCTAAATTCTCCGTTAATGGTAATCCATGTAAGAAAATCAGTGCTAAAGGGCGGTGCCATGGATGTCAGATCCCTGTATCACTACATCATAACAAAATGGGAGAGGAAATAGAAAAGAGCAAAATCACATTAAGAATATGTATAAAAGAAGGGGGAGGGTGACAATCGCTCGGTCGTCTTTTGTAAGTTAAGAGGCGTCACCAGGATTTTAAAGGTAGAGTGAGGCGGACCAATCCGGAGATGAAGAGTCTGAGTTTTGAAAAGGGGCCAGACACAAAGATGTATTGGTTGCATGTGTAATTATTGAACTGTGCCCTTTTATCTTACAGAGGTATTATCATGCCCCCCTAGATAATTGTTTTATCTATCATATTTGACAATATTCATCCATCATTTTGTCAGCAGCCCATTAAAGTTTCCTCTCACATCTCTACTGTATAAAACATGAAAGTGAAACATTACTTCATTCACAAATGCATGCACACTAACACAAGTTCACTGTACGCTCTGTTTTTTTATGTCCTGTATTGTATTTAATTATTTAATATTTTCCTTTAACACGTCTCCTAACCCTTGCTTTCTCTCTCATCTTCCCTGAAAGGAGTTCAGGGCGTTTGAGTTGCTGAGGAGTGGACTGGACCGCTCCAAGTATCTACTGGTGAAGGAGGCCAAAATCATCGCCATGACCTGCACACACGCTGCACTCAAACGTCATGACCTGGTGGAGCTGGGATTTAAGGTAGACTCTTCTCACTGTTTGTAAAAAAGATGACCGGCATGGTCCAGCTTGGCTTCACATTTGTTACATGTTTTAAATGATTAAACTCTTGGTTTAAATGGTTGATCTTTAGTATGACAACATCCTGATGGAAGAAGCTGCTCAGATTCTGGAGATCGAGACCTTCATCCCTCTCCTCTTACAGGTAACTTCAACTTCAAATCTGCTGATGTGACCCAGACATGGGTAAAAAAATACTGCTGTCCCTTCATGCTCTGCTTCTGTTCCATTCTTGACTTATTATTTTCTAGTGAAGATGTGTTTTATGTACAGTATTTAACATTGTCAACTCATTAAATATAATACAGTTGAATTAAATCAAATGTCATTGAGTTATTGTCGTGTCTTGGGATAAGATTTTACTGCTGCGATCCTGACCCAATCCCAAATCCTCTTTTGAACCCCAAGTGCCTTTCGCTTTTGGACTTGCCACTTTAATCAGTTACGAGAGGTAGCGGTTGACTTCCCTGTTTCTTTTATGCCTTCGTCCGTCTTTAGAACCCAGCGGACGGATACAGCAGGCTTAAGCGATGGATCATGATCGGTGACCACCACCAGTTACCCCCAGTCATCAAGAACATGGCCTTCCAGAAGTACTCCAACATGGAGCAGTCTCTGTTCACCAGATTTGTGCGCCTGGGGGTGCCCACCATAGACCTGGACGCACAGGGCCGTGCACGGTCAAGGTGGATCAGCCTGACAGATATTTAAATCTAGAGATCCTTTCTGAATCAGGCACTGGGACCATTTCCTTCGTGACATAACATGACAGTGTGATTTCTTGTGTCTCTGTTATTCTATGCTTCAGCCTTTGTAACTTGTACAACTGGCGCTACAAACACCTGGGAAACCTGCCTCATGTCCAGCAGCTGCCTGAGTTCCAAGTACCAAACCCTGGCTTGACCTTTGACTTCCAACTAATAAACGTGGAGGACTTCAATGGAGTGGGAGAGTCAGAACCCAACCCGTACTTCTACCAGGTCAGTGGTAATACTCACCAGAGAGAACTAATGTGTGTAAAACGTACTGTGTTTGCGGAATTATAAGCGGTGATCAGTATAGATGTACAGTATACGCCAATGCTTAAACTGTTCTGCAGTTTTTACACTCCTTTACACTAATACACACTCATGCACACTTTGTTCCACCAGAGCAGAGAACCATTTTCCTCCCTAGCCCCTGTTTGCTCTAAAATTGGTTGTTGTACTTCATCCATTTTTAAATTTTGACTGTTGAGCCACCAGCCCGTTGCGATATATTCATAACCCTGCTTAGTCTGCAGCTGACACTGGCTGCACAGCACAGACAAGTGGGTTCGTCCTTCACAACAGGAACCAGATTGGGTTTCATCAGGACATTGCTGAGTCCCTCAAGACTGTGTGTGCATTGGGAGGTCTAATGGGGGGTGGGGTGGTGTTGAAGTGTTTACTTTAGCACCACAGCAAATTTAGAAGCGCAAATGTTATTTATAACATCAAAACTACCTTTTATGACACCATAAATGTCAGCATACAAGCCACTACTTTCCACACGCTTTGAACCCTGTGGCTTAAACAACGATGCAGCTCATCTCTCGACTTCAACAGGCTAACTGACTCCAGGGGGCGCTATAGCAAGAAGCATAAAAGCAGGATAGACAGGTGGAAGAGATAATGCGGGAAGAAGATGCTACCATAATTTGATTTTGTTTTGAACAGACATTTTACACACACTTTATGATGGAAAACAAATGAAGAAAACCGTATGAAGCAGCTTTTAAGTTAAAGGCAATCAGTCTGGTTCTCAAGTACAAAACAGAGCTGTTGCACGTAACCTCAGCATCAACAAATCGATGGTGAGACCTTGGAGATGGCAGCGTTGTTTTACCGCCAATTTATAGGCACTGCTCAGAAAAAATGAATTAAAAGTTTTCAAAATCTTTCCGTGGAAATATTTCATGTTACAACACCTCAACGTCTGCTACTTATGGACAGGCGTGGCTTATATATGTACAAAGTTTCTTTTTCTTTCAAACCTTAATTGGTGCAGCTTATATTACAATAATTTATATTACTTCCTTACATACTTATTTACTTATTTATTTTACAAACTAATGACAGTATAGCACTGCTTCATCGTGACATTGCTGCACAAGTTGGAGCTGTGCAGGCTCACTTGTATGAGGCCTGTTATTGTGCTTAAATACTGACCATGTGCTTTTCTCGAGGCACCAGGTCACATGAAAATCAGCTCCATTTGCGTGTTGCCATTTTCATGTTCCTCATGGGAACCTGCAGTATTACACACTATGCCTGAGGCAGACACACACACACACATATATGCACATCCATGTGAACACTGACTCACACACATGCATGCACTTTTCTAGGAATCAGAAGGAATAAACTGTACACTAGAGAAGCAATTATAAGCGGTGCACAGTGAATGTCTATCAGTGCTGAGCAAACATCGCGACTACTCTGCTTCACGCTTAGACGGAAACTGGACAATTTTTGTATACACAAACGCTTGTGGGAGCGCTCCGATGCTCAGCAGTCCAAAGGTCTGTTCCTGCCTCTTCGCCTCATTTGTTAAAGCACTTTTTGTATTGAGGCTGGGACCGTTGATAGTCCTTCCTGACTTTTCAAATGGCTCATAAATGGTAGGATACCTATCTAAACCCACATCTCCTGTTGTTAGAAAATGTCTTTTGCTTGCAACTAGGCTTGTTTGTTGCGGCCTTTTTTTTTTTTACTTCATAAGCTACATTTTGAATTGCCCAAGAGGATAAAGCCTTGTTGTTCCTGTACAGACAGTTATGATCTATACCTCCTATTATCTAAACGCACGGTGTGAGTGTTTGTCTCCATTTCCAAACCCCTTCATCCTCTCCGGTCCTCATGTAGCCCTCGGGTCTTTGGCACCAGACTCCAGTGGCTATCCGGTGGATTTAGGGCATTAGATTACATTTATGTTGAATATGCACACGAGGTAGACTGGAAATGTCAACCACGTGTCTACTTAAATATTATTCCCTATGTGCATTCATGTGAGTGCGTCACGCATGCAGGGCTGAACTTTATTTCTGTAGCAAAGCTTCAAATAATTTTTTTTCTGCGTTCAAGTCAAAAGAAAGGGATTAAGTCCAAATTATAAAATGAATTTAAACAGCAATGATGATGATATCTTGATTTTTAATATTTTTGTAGACCTTGTAGAATATTTTCTGTTCGTAATCACTCGTTCAGACCTGACGCTCTTTGCCAAACTCAACTAAAAACAAGTCAAAACTTGGTTTGGTCATTAAAGTTCAGACTTTGTGCCATTTGGAGACAGGTGACAGGGGAAGAAGAACAAAGGCCGCCACTGTTTTTTTGATGCCTTCACTCCAGTGCTGCTGAATCAGGAACTGTTGACAAAGCTGCATAAATTATTATCAAAGAAGTGAGGCCTCAGTCCAGGTGTAATTGAAACGGGATGAATAATGCAAGGCTTTTTTCTCTTTCTTTTTTTTTTTTTCTTTTAACTCAAAGGGCAGAAGAAAGCTCTGGAGCCAGGATGCACATGCTGAGGAATGTGTTGATTGTAAAGTGGATGTCTGAAGCGTGCATTTTTTGTTTTTGTTTTTGTAAATTCTTTGTCAAATTAAGAGAATCCTAACTGTTAGGATGTCTGATCAATAACAAGAGCAAATGGGTGTGTTTATATATGTAATCCTGCAACACATATGTCAGCAATTATGCCAGTTAAAAATATTTGGTACAGTGTTACAGACTGAAAAATGAAATCCATTGCAAGTGTTTCTTACAGTCCCGAAAACACAGTCTGGTATTCCTTGTTACTGAATATCTATCCCGAGTAGAAATACTGTACACTGCTCTCCCGTCTCACTTCGATACGTAGATTAGGGTATTTTGTCCCAGCCTTTGTACCAGTGTTGAATTCTGTCTGAAGCAATTAATTCCAAACCAGTCAGATGGCTGATCATGCGTGAATGAGTCGGCTTTTATCTGCCTGAAAGGATGAACTCATGACAAGAAACAGTAGTTGGATCACGATGTCAAGAAACAAGAGAAGAATGGAGATGTCAAACCCAGCAGACGTCTCTGGGTGTGCCAGCACAAAGACATACATGGTTATTAGAGGTTTTCAACTTTCACCCACGACTGAAGCCCCATACTGATAGACAGTAGCTCAGTTTCCGAACTGCTGCTCCTTTCTTTTGTGTACAATATTTTATGCTTAAATACACTGATCTTAATCATAGCTTGTCGTGTTCTCTATCTTCCTGTAAAGAACCTTGCAGAGGCCGAGTATTCAGTGGCTTTGTACATGTACATGCGGCTTTTGGGCTACCCTGCTGACCGCATCAGCATCCTCACCACCTACAACGGGCAGAAACACCTGATCAGAGATGTCATCAACCAGCGCTGTGCTGGAAACCCCTTCTTTAGCCAGCCTAACAAGGTAAGGACACATGTGAGACACACAGAATCACATGCTTGAACAGGTCACACTTGTCCTATCACTCAGGGCTGACACTTTTCTCTCTTCATGTCAGGAGGGAATTCACAGCCCCAACACACTTGTTTTTACCTCCTATATATGTACTGTAGTGCTCAGGCTGGTTGCCGTAGGAACATGTGTGACACACACACATGCATATCCATGCCCATGTTTGTATGGTGCGACTGCAGGGTGACATACAGTGTTTGTAAGACCTTTGCATGTGCATGAATGAAATAGACATTTCATTTTAATACGCAAAAACAAACATTTACATATAATTTGATTTTTTGAATAAAACTTTAGATTGCCTAATTTGTGGATATTTTTGTTAAAGTACATGCTTTATCCGTCCCAGAAGGATGCTGTTAGACGTCTACATCGGTCCCGTTGTATTCCCCACCCCTTCCTTCACTGTGATAAGTCAGCTGCCTTTGGCACAGTTTTGCAACCGTTTTCTTTTTGTTCTGCTAAATGCTTTTCCCCGGTTAGCCTCGGGTTATGTTTTTCTCTCCATTCTTTCCCCTATTCACATTCACTCACCTTTCATTGGTCTCCTGTTTTCAGGCTTTTCACACATTTTACATTGTCGCAGTCTATTTCTGCGTGCCAGAGAAAGATGCAAGAGAAAGGCACAAGGGTAGGAACTTCATTGTGCCACAGTGGAACAGGGATGGCACGCCTCCCGTCTGTGTGTTGGTGTTGTTGTTTCTGTCTTTGTACTTTTCTTTTTCACAACGTGACATATTTTCCAAACATTGAAATATCTCATTTGAAGTGAGAAATTTTGAATTTAATAGACTAATACCCTGAATTTAACACCATCATAAAGTTGACTTGTTGGCTTATTTTATTGATTACTGGTATTTTTGTTTTTTTAATGCCTTTTTTATTATATAGATATCATCACCAGACTTTCTTTTTTTTAAATTATTGGATACTTGATTGGAAACTTACCTGCTTGTTTGTCTAAAAAGCAGGCAGTTACTTTTGTTCTATGCCTTTGCATGCACGCGGTTTTCTTTCATGACAATCCTGTTGTCGCGTCTGTATTTTGGAGCTGAGCTACCTTGTTGTTTTATCCTCAAGTGCATGACAGGTTCTGACAGTTGGACAAAAAATGTGCTTGGTCATGTTAAATGTCCAGCGATACAAAGACATGAAGCGTCATTCAATGCGTTGGTGGCCTTAGGCAGGATGCATGCTCAGTAGTAAAGTGACTGGGGGTGACAGGATCTTTTAGATTTAGAAAGGAAAGACAGCCGTAGAGAGATGGAAAAGAAAGAGGGGCTCTTGTGAGAAAGTGCTGAGTAGCTGAAAGGTCGTAGCACTAAGCATTTGGGTGCACAGCGGCTCTGACAATATGTCAAAATGGTTAAAACCATGCAGACGTCAACAGCCGGTCCATTTTACTGGGATGACTTGAATTTGACAGAAAAGGACACAAAAGGTCACGTTGCACCAGCCACAGTCTAAATAAATGTATCCACAGTGTAAACATGCAGTAGTGCTCTGCAGACGTCTCTAATGATCTTTGTGGTGTCATTTAATCCGTCTTTAGTTGATGTTAGTTGATCTCCCACTTGTTTTGGTGCTATGTTTTAAGTCCTAAAATTAACTGTGACCCTCCCACACTCACAACAACACTAACAACATTCAGAGTGAGACTAAACCAAGACATTCCAATCGTAATCCCAGTAATGGTTGTGCTGGACATCAGAATTAAATAATCTGCCAGTCTGGCTCCTGCACATTCCATTGCTGTGATTGCTGTAATTCAGATGTAGCAGGAGTGCCTAACAAATAACGACAAAGAGAGATCTGTGCTCGTCTATCAGTTGAAGGACATGGTGTCATTGTTTTCTAGAAGATGATTTACTCTCCTCTCTAGAAGAGGAAAGTAAATGATTTGTTAGTGGAAAAACAAAACTGTGTGTAGTTTGCAGAGTTCTCTGTGTGCTTCCTTCTATTTGCAGATAAGTGTGTCCCACAAAGACATGACCTCTGTAATTCACTCCCTAGAAGATTTCTCATAAATAACTAAACATCATGCCGAACGCTTCGCCTTGGTGGGGTGGGGGGGTTCTCTATCTATAATGTGGGCTTCATTGTCACCATCCTGTCTGTGTGCTAAAGCATTGTCAGTTTGTGTATTTAAACAGTCCGTAGTTGAAGCATCTGTCTACACTCCACAGTTGTATGAACATGAGTATGGATGCAGAAAAGCACCGTTTGACTTTAACATTAGAAATTTGCGTTCTACTTGTCACCTGTGAAACCTCATAACAGCGACCTCAGAATGATTTATTTAGCGTGGCTCATTCGTAGTTTGTTTGCCGTAGTCTGGGGTTCGTGGGAGTTCTCGATGGCGGCTGATGTCCTATTGATCCGCTGCACAGAGTGGATCCATAAGTGAAAGGCCGACCTCTTTGCTTTTTCTCATCGAGTACCCTCCTGCTGTAGGCACTGTACCCTGAAAGCCACACCCACTAGAAGAGATCAGAAAACACCTGTAAAAAAAGTTTGTGGTAGTTCATGATGAATTGGACTTGTCCATCTCTTATTTATTTATTTTTTGGCTTCAATAAGTTCTTTATTCTCATAACTGTGGATCTCTGTTAGCCACCCTCATGAAACCAAAGAAATTGAAGCGTCAGAAATTGCTTCGTGACGGGGACTAAGCAGCCAAACCGATAAATCTGTCAACCTCTGGACAGAACATCTCTTGCCTAACTGGGTTTCCAGTGCAATTACCAAGATACACTGTGAAGTACAGTGTGTCGTCTGTATTATGTAAAGTCTACCTCAAAACACAACGGTGTTCTTCATGTACAGGACAGAATCATCAGGACAATACAGAAAACTGGCTGACACAAATAAAAATCCTTCAGAGAGCCACAACGTGATGCAACTGAATACATTTTATCATGAAACCCTGACACGATCACTGTGTTCTACCCCATTCTGTAGGGGCCAGGATGTCCCTACTGCTATCAGCCGCATATCATATCATATTCATGTTACAGAACACATGTTTAAATAAAACTACAGTGATCTTTTTGTCTGTCACTCACGGTGAGACACCCTCAAACCATCCAAAACGCAAAACACACGTGTACTTTACAATATGCATCATCGCTCAGTTAGCATAGCTTTAATATTAATGTGTTTATTTGTGTGCAGGTGACAACAGTGGACAGGTTCCAGGGTCAGCAGAACGACTACATCATCCTCTCCCTGGTCCGCACCAAAGCCGTGGGACACCTGAGGTAATTACTGTACTTCGATGAAAGCCGAACAGAAAAGCTCGTCTCAATCCCCCCAGAAATCAGGACACTTTCAGCAGCTCTACCTCTGTAATAGGATCTACACATCCTCTAAAGAGGCGACACAGCGAAAAATATAGGCAATAAAGTCTCAGGAGAGCGCTGCTCTCAGGAGGCGTTCTGCTTTTGTAATGTGTAACTACTTAATGAAGTTTGCCGGGGGGGCAACACTGGCTGCCTTGAAGATGGCATGTGTTTTCAGCTTGGGAGGGTAAAGGGTGCTTCAGGACACGAGCGCACGCAGCCGACTGTACCTTTAAGTGAGGCCATTGTGCTCTGATGATTGGGTTGAGACTATGAAACAAAGGCCTCAGTTCTGATCAAAGGCATACCATAATACCATATAACACTCGTCATGAGAGGTGTGATGGTTAACCAAACCGCAGAGGTAGGTTTTTACATCTCCATATCTTTTCCTGTCTGTTCGGCCGGCTTAAACTTTTATCAGTCCCCCAGCTCCGTTTCCTTATCTCTCTGCTCCCACCTCCCTCTCCATTTCACTGTATTAGTAGACAAACGGCCTTTTCACTCCTCTGCGTGATCCAGAAGAGGCCTCCACATCGATTCGCTGCATATTTAATTCAATACATTTTAGGCCAATCTCTTCCAGTACTTAAGCTCGCCACGCCGACGCCTCGTGGTTATGGGCTGTATATCAGCTGCTCTGCTTACAGTTTCATCAAAGGTGTGCTGCCAGCACGCTCACCCCCCCACCCCCATCACATAAATGATAATTCATTCCGTTTGTGACCGCTGAGCTGCATTTGGTTATGTTCATGGAGTTCCTTGATCACACTCATGGCGACATGCGGACAAACACAGCTTTTCCCTGGGTTTGAACACTCATGGAAACCCAATACATGGATTTTATACAAATTTCTGTCCCGTGCAGCTACACATAAAAAGTTTTAGAAAGATATTTTAAATTTAATCTTAGTTTGACTTCACTTTCATTCATATCTTTGCCTCCATTGAATGGTCAGCTCAGTAGTTCAAAGAGAAGTTGTTCATGATTCGTCTCCAGAGTCCTCTCCCTTCTCCCCTCTCCCTGCACCTTCCCTCGCGGCAATCTGCTGCCATAACAACCGCAGAGGCCATGGCGTGTGACGAGCTGACCCTCGCCTTGACGGGCGAAGCGTTCCTGCTGATGCACGTGTTCGCATGCACGAACCGTCTGTGACAGGGATGCACAGATCCAGATGCGCTCTGACATGCACACGAGCTCAAAACACTGTCCACCATGCCCTGCCGCGTCACTGCTCAGCCCAGGTGGGCGTCTCTCAGTAGCGCCGTGTCCGCGGGTTATCATACTGTTTGATTGGTTTGTTTCTTTTACAGCTCTCTGCTCATTGGTTGTGAGGTTTTGCAGTTTGTCTCTATGGAAATCTTATGATTTCGAGTTTTGTACAATGCTTAAAATTTCCAGTAATCACACATGAACACATCCCATAAACCTCGCATAATGGTTTCTATAAGCCCTTTTCTCCTTTTTCTTTTTTTACACATATATAAAACTCATCATGCATTTTGCAGGAAATAATCCTCTTAATCTCATGAAGCGCATGAGAGCAGGTGGACATGTCCCACATTTTTGGCCGTGTTTCAACCTGTTTGTGTTGATTTGTTTTGAAGTGAATGCATACAATCATGGATATGGACCAAATTCCTGTGCATCAAATCACCAGACGAACACCTCTTCCCCCTTATATACTTTGACTTTCTCTGTGCTCTAGATTTGTATAAGCATGAACGTTTTTTTCTTACATTTAAATTTCCCAGTTTGGTTTAAATCTCCCAGTTTGGGATAAATAAAGTATATTTATCAATCTATCTATCTATTCATCAGTTAGTCATTTTTTACTCTTTTTGAATTTCCCTCTCTATTCCACCGTGTTTGATTACTGCAACTTCAACTATTTGTGTGAGGAGTAAAGCATACATATGTACCACAAAAACACATTTAAATATGGCGACATTATATTGGGTTTACATCGGGTAAACGTAGATTTGAGTGGCATTCTGCTGGTAAACAACCACTTTGGCTACGACTGCAAGCCAAGCAGGTTTCATTCATTCTCTGCCTCTAATCTCTTAATTCTACTGGATGACAGAAAAAAGTAACTGGTCTGTCATCTCACGCCCTTCCCCCTTTTTCTTTCTGCTTGTGTATCAGTCCTTTGCTTTTCATGTTTTTCCATCTTAGCTCCTACATTTGCACCCCCCTCCCACCTATTGCTGCTTCGCTAAATCCTTCACTAAACCTCTCTTCTCCTACACTTCACTGCCTTCTCCCTTTACTCCATCCTTCCGCTTTCACTTTTTTGTTGATGTTCCTACACATGATTCCCTCATAGTGTCACACTATCCTCCCCCAGCGCTGCATATTCTTTCTTTCCTCTTCTTCTACTTCTGTGACAAGCCAATTTTCAACTGTTGTTTTTTTGTTTTTTTTTCCCACTATCACTCCACAGGGATGTGAGGCGTCTGGTAGTCGCCATGTCGAGAGCCCGGCTGGGTCTTTACATCTTTGCTCGAGTGTCGCTGTTCCAAAACTGCTTCGAGCTGACTCCTGCCTTCAACCAGCTCACCGCCAGACCTCTGCAGCTGCACATCAGACCGCGTGAATACTACAGCCAGGAACAGCCTGTATGCACACACACACACACATGCACATGCTAGATTCCATTTCCATACAACTGTTTCGCCCTCTAACATCCTTCCATATCACTGCCACAACGGTCACCTGTCTTTTTCTAATCCCGCCTCTGTATTCTGAGTAGCGACTTCATTCCCCTTTGGTTCTCACTCGTTCCACGTCTGAGAGCAGCTTTACCCACCGACTCTGGTCACTTAAGAGCATACTGCAGTGGCCATCAGCAAGCATAGGAAACATGGGTCGGGCTAAAATTAACCCCAAAAGGTCAGAAGGCAAAATCACTCCCCCAGTTCCCGCTAGGCCAACATGAGACGACTGTCGTCTGGTCATTGTGTCTAACTGACTGGCGTGCTTGGCAACAGGGGTGTCGAAAATACCCCATAGCCTCTCACACTTTCTCTTACTCTAGAGTATTCACCCCCGTAGGGGACAACCCTTTTAGGGCACACACATGCGGCCCCTGCTTAGCCTGTCTCGCAGGAGTCAGTAAGCCCCTAATGCTTACACGCCAATGCAGTTTAAAGGCAGCAACACTCCGAGAGAACGTCTGCAGGATGGTTAGCAGCAGAAAAAAATAAAATATATATATTTATATACACACACATATGCACATATAGAGAGAGAGGTTACCTGCTTCTTAATGCTCCATGTAGATATAGGCGTATTCACAGAATAGTTAGACAGGGCTGGTTGATAAAAGACAAAGTGTAATCACCTTCAGTGGGTGAGGACATTAACATCCTGATGTTATAAATTAAGACTGCACTGTAAAAGATTTACTGAACAGAGACAGTGCATTCATGTTCACATGATGCCCTCAGGGTCTCTGTGAGTACCCATCTTTAGGAGGCATCACCCCAGCCGCCTGAATATTCTGCTCACCTTCAGTTTAGTCTTCGAGATTCCATCTGCATACTAATCTTGCAGAGTTACATGCTCTGCATCCTCAACTTTTGATAGCTTGTGGAGCAGTTATCGCTGACAGCAGCAAGCAAGTGAAAGATTAGCTTTCAGAAGCAAGCTTGTAGGGGGCAGATGAATTGTAATTTCCCTCCACATTTGCATTTGATCAATAATTGCCCATGACTGCCAACAAGAACAGGTGTAGTTCTTAACATTGCAAGCAAAAACATTTTGTTTTCTTTCCTCAGAGAGATGCTTCTGGACAGCCGGACCAAATCATCAAGAACATGCCAGAGATGGCCAACCTGGTCTATAATATTTACATGCACATGATCCAAACCTCCGAGAAGTACAGACAGGTACAGATGGAGGAAAAACACTTTTCCATACTTTTGGTATTCTTAATAACATAGAAAGTTAAAAGATAATGAGAATATGCATAGATTGAAAAGTGGAAGAACTCCCTATTCCTATTTTAAATTATATCCTCTTTTCGTCTCCTTCCCAGAAGCAGCAGCAGAGTATGGCTCTGCCTCCCCAAGCAAGCAAGACTGAGAAAGAGCCATCTACTCAGGAGCAGCAGGAAGAAACCCCCATGGAGCAAGATATCCCCATGAAGCAAGATACCCCCATGAAGCAAGATACCCCCATGAAGCAAGAAACCCCCATGGAGCAAGAAACCCCCATGAAACAAGAAACCCCAGAAGGAGAGATGATCTCTGAGCCCCAGTCGGAGGAAACCGGCGAGATGAAAGAGAATGAGGAAACAGCTGACCACGCTAAGATGCCCGAGCATCCCGGCAGAGACAGCGACAGTGACGGGGAGGAAAACGGAGAGGAGGAAGATTTGTAGAGCCTTCGCAATTAGTGCTACAGTCTAATTGAGGTCCACATTTTTTGAGGCGAAGTGTTCACTAAATTTTTGTAGCGCATTTCACTTTGTATCCAATACTTTTTTATTAAAAATTAAAATTCGTCATTGTCCTTTTTTTTTTTACTGTATTAGCACCCATTAGAGCCTATGATCCATTTTAAGAGTCTAATCTATATCCGTCTCACACACTATACACTGACAAACAGTGTATAGTCAACATGCTTGAGCCTTGTATCTCTCATGTCATGATACTTCTATCCAGTCATCTGCTTCCCCCTACTTTAAGCACAACTGAAATCTGATTGGTTCATCCTATACCAGCTACACAAGCTGCAACTAAGCTGCATTTGTAGGTCAGTCACTTCACCCAGGGGCCAGCGTGCATGCTGGGGGATTTTAAGTTGCCCTCTGGATGTACACAGTCACTCAACCAGCTTGAAATCCTCTGCCATTCATAACTTCATGCGGAGTACTCCAGAGCTCGGCATAACGGCTCACGTCAGCGGATGACGACGACCGGATTCGAGAAAATAAGTTGTGGTTGACGTGAAAACATCCATTCAAAAGTTCCAATCTAGATCTGGGTAATTTAAAGGTGAATCCACTTTAAAATAAAGAGGTTAACACAGTACAAAGCCCCGCAGGAGAAAACACAGACTGGAAATTCATTCATTATCATGCACCAGAGGTTGGCTGTTGTTACATCATACCTCAGGCTGGCAGAGAGAGAACAGGTCAGTTGCACAGCTGCTCTCTCCTGGGCCCTGGTCTAAAGGACCTGATGGAGAACCATGTGTTGATAGATGCGGAGAGACATGTTTTCTGCATGCAGTCAAGTGTGGAGCCGTGTAATGTCTGCTTCCCCCACCCCCTATCTCCTGAGAGCACGGCACCCCAGGTAGAAGTGAGTATTTCGGAGCAGCGGGCTCTGCCTTACTGTTATCCGAGGAGAGGATTAGACTGAGAGGTTAGATAAGAGAAATAATCTGTCAGCTGAGGCTGCACCTCAAAGACAGTGTTGGCATGGAGCCCAGGCAACAAAGACCAATATACAGTAGCACACAATGCTGGAATATGACTTAATTACCTTAAACTTGTTTTATGTCCCAACAAGATAAATATGCATAGCCCCATCACATATTTTAGTAATTAATCTTCTATAAACCCATGACTGTAAAAATACGCTTCCCTCAGTTACATGAATGTTTTCATTGTGCACCCATGTCCCGCCCCTTAACTCTTCTACTTACTGACATTCTGTTTTCTCCCAGCTGGCCTCTTGAGAATTCAGTGCAGTGGTAAATTAGAACTAACTGGTGGGAAGTAGCTACTGCTGACACACAAACATCCCTTCGAGCACGATCTGCTAGACTGGAAGGAATAACTGTGAGCAAAGGAGGAGATCAGGAGCTCAGTTCCTCCAGAGTGTTTTTCTTCTGAAGGTGAACATGTCTTTTTTAATGACGCGACAGGTATACGTTAGGTTATTGGCTACTTTGCAAAGCTTCCCCTTCTAACCGGCTGGTGTGTTACAAGAGACTAACAGCATGTAGCCAGTTCGGTCATGAAAACAGCCAGATTGTGCAGGTTTCTGCCAGAATTTTCCTGAATACATGTTCTGTGATGCAGCAAATTGTTTTGTTGTGTTTAAACACACAATTTGGGATTTCAGTTTTGATTGCAATAGTGTAAAATGAAAAAACAAATGCAAGAGGAAGGATTTAAGGGAAGTGTGTCAGAGCATGTGTTAAAGTTGAAACCATTTGTCCTGGTTTTTGCAGTTATTATCTCAGAATAATTTTAGTGGATTGTGTTTTTTTTTTTCTTTCTTTGTAATGTGAAGGCGTTTCCCAAAATCACGGGATCCACCATGGGACAGTCGTGCTTAATGTGTGATTTATTGCCAAATCCTACTTGACGATGGTGTCATAACAGGAAATTACTCATAACTCAGAGTCAACACGGTAGCACCCGGAGGTGGGGAGAGAGGTCGGACTGTTGTCTCTTAAATCTAAAACTAAGTTGACTACATTCAGTGCTCTCACACACAACAAGAAGACCTCAGTTCTAGAATCTCTTCAAGGCTGGGCCTCAAGGGAAATATTTCTGGTGAGTTAAAAAAAAAAAAAGAGAAGAAGCTGCTCTTGCTTAATGCATTTCTTGGAGATAATCATTTTCACTGACACATTTTTGCCACTGCACTTGGCATAAATCATCAGGTAAGGAGGCTTCAGACATCGGATGGCATTCAAATAGCAGGTTTTTCCCACGGATGAAAGCGCCGGTGTTTTTATAGCTCAGACTGTCTCATCATTCCTCTGGCTGTTCTTTGTTATTCGTGCAGATAGATAAAGTAATGATCATCACCAAAGTTGTGCATGATCTCTGCTGATCTGCTGCTAGGGGGTGAGTAATATTCCACTATAATGTGGAAGTGGGTGGCCGGTCCACCAGACAGGTTATTGCTTGAGATTTCCAGCTTATCATGCCTTGTCAAGGCTGCAGCCTAATCCCAACAAGTACACCACCAGATCATCAACATGGCACACTTAAATTTCCTATCATCGCTGAAGAGCAGCGGCTACTCACAGACACAAACTCCAATGCTGTTGTGATGCACTGTCCATTCATTCCTCTTGATTAACTCGAGTATCTTCTTCTCTCCTCCCCAGTCTAGGATGGCCAGCTGTGGGTCATTTTTCTGGTGCATCGTCTGGTTTGTGATCCTGCTGTGCTTTGGATGGCCCCTCGGGATCACTTTAGGGGGTCTCTACGGCCTGGTCAGCCCCCTCACCACCTGCCTTGGATTGGACCGTCTCTCTGATCTCCTCATGCAGGGGGCCAACCTGGGTCGAACATGCGCCAATAACATGAGACATTGCAAACCCTTGTGTTGAGATCAGTCCTGATTGTTTCGGGATTAGAGATTGAGGGGCTACAGAGAAATGTCTTCATTTTCAGAAAAAAACTGTTCATGTATGTTTTATTTGGAGATATCCTGAAATGATTGGCGCTTGCCACAATCAGGAACCTTCCGGTAACTTATGTGGCAAAAAAAAGGTCCGAAAGGTCTGAAGAATGGATTGCATTCGCTTTGTTAAGACGTAATTAACCATGGATTTCAAATTTGCATGGGTTTGTCAAGAAGGAAATAGGCTTTGTGTTCATGGTCTGTGCTTGCTCTTTAATTCATGATGACACTGCAAGGAGAAGATAAGAGTGAAAATGGCAATTTAACAATGGAAATGCTTAGACTCATAAATGACTGTGTGGAAACTTTTAATGCGATTAAAAAGTGCTTTGAACTTGCCCTCTGTGTTTGTCAACTAACTTATTGTGTGCAGTATTTACTGGAAAATTCCTGTAATTTTTTTTAAAGTGAAGGTAAATAAGCAAATGGAGAAAGCTGCAGACATGAACAGATGCAGTTCTAGTTCACTTCAAATAATTTTGTTTACCTGCTTTCTCCCATTTCAGGGTCATAAATGGTTTGAGCCAATTCAGAAATGACTTAAAACAAGTCAGGAGCAGAAACGCCTCAACATGGTTCCTTCTCACTAAACTTTTGTCTCCATCAACTCAAATCTGAAGCTGCTTTAAGCCAACACTCTTTCCTTTCTTTCGTTTTTTTTTTAGCTACAGCAGCCTTTACTATATATTTACTGTCGTAAAGCAGTAAAAACTGAACCATCTTGGGGACAGTGATAGTGCAGGACCATAAAATAAAAAGAACACTTTCTGAAAATGCAGACATGGAGGTAATACGCTATGACATCCCACTTTCATGTAATCATTAGATTTATTCTTGAAAGTCTGAAGAAATGTCTTTAAAAGCTAACCTGTCATTGCAAAGGAGTAACAGGTGATTTAGACAACTCACAAGTTTTAAATATTTGATATAATAATTTAGGTTTTGAGTTTCCACTCTGATCGTTGTCGCTCCCTGTAGAGGTATTTATGTTGAGGCATTAAGGAATAAAGGACAAACTTTTTGAACCTCCTAACTGGAGCCTAGAGATGGATGTTAGGGCGATGGGGAGGGAATGGATGTGCAGTAATGAGTAATGGAAAACTGCTGCATCTTCACCTTGTCTTCCAATCAGGAAGCAGTAGTAACGTCTTTTTTTAAGGTCAACAATGTCAATCATGTGAGTATTGTGGGTACGAGTTGTCTGCCCCAACTAACATGCAGCATTCACTTCATGTATAATGGACGGAAGTCTGGATGTTTAAATCATCACATTGATCTGACACACTTAAAAGTTTCATTTGTGAGAAATGCTTTAATTTTGGGATTTTAATGGTAAAACTGGTTTGAATGCTTTTTATTCTCTCTGAGCACAAATAAAAGCCACAAATCTCTAACTTCACACTCTCACTTGCTTTTGTTTGAAGCAAAGATTAATCACAGCATCAGTGCTTCAGTGTAACCTGAAGATTTTGTTTTCACTGACTGACTGAGTCATACAGTATATAAAGTTGTGAGTTGGAGAGTGTGAGTGTTATGAAAGTTTTGAGGTTCAGGTTTCTTTTTCCACTCCTAGACTCAGTCTTTTGAAAGCAAGTATCTTCAATAAAGATAGAAAAGTTTTGACATCTACAAAGGGTCTGATCCACAGGCTCAAGTATCAGATGGGTGCTCTAAAGTTTTGACATGGTGGGGTTCATGTCTAAATAAGTTACTGAGTGTTGAAAGCAGACCCTCAGTGGAAAGAGTGAAAAGTATTCAATGAAGAGCTTGGAGTGTGCAACTTTTATGCACCAACTGGTGTGTAAATCCATTTAAAACTCATGTGATGACTGCATGAGATGGCAGAAAGCAAATTAATACAATGACATTTTTTTTTTTTAGTCTATTACATTAAACCATCCCACTTTTCTTCATTATTTGCTAAACCACGTGAAACTCTAACGTTGACCTTAATTCACATCAGGCTTGTGCTTTTATATATCGTGCCGATCGGGCTGTGTTTAATACCATTTCTTTAAGGCTAGTTGTTAGTTTCAACCTCTGTGACTCAACCCTGCGCTCTGAGCTATCATGACAAAAATGGGAGCGAGCGCTTGTGCTTCACCAAACATTTTAGAGGAAGATCGTGGTAAATTACTACTTTCATCTGGCACATACTAATTCACTGACCTTAAGTCATCTGTTGTTGGAGCCCTAATATCAAGGGTTTTGGGGTTTTTTTTGTTTTTTGGTTGGGATTTTGTTCACAGGAGTTAATCATTTTATAACAGTCTTTGTGACGATTGGTTATGTTTTCTGTCTCTTGATTGTCTTTGGACAAGTTAAATTGTCATGACTCGAAAACTAAATTTCACAAGGAAATTATGTTTTGTGTCTGTGTTTTCCATATTGTTTTAAATTTCTACTTTAAATGAATTAAATGTCATTATTCCAAAGTACATCATCCAAATTACATGTTGTGTGCCTGAGTGCATCAGCAGATCTGCTGGTTATTCCCAGACAAGTGAGCAGGACTTGTTTTTTTTCCAGCCTTTGGAATGCAATCGGGGAAAATTTGACATCTTTTAAATCCCTTTTAAAAAATTTCTGTTTAATGGATGTGTTTATGAATATTTAATTTACCGCTGTGTTTCATCATTTGATTTTCACTTTTATATTTCTGAACTCTTGGTTGTTTTTATCTTAAGTTTTTGTTCACAAAAGTACTTAGGAATTTTATTTATGAAAGTGCTGTACATAAGTGTTCTGTACTGTATATTTCAAAAGGTTTCATGACTTCTTATTTTTCCATACATTTTTATTTATTCATAAGCATTTTCCCTTTAAGTCATGTTTACCATTTAAAACGAGACCCTTATCACGTCATCTTCCTGTGAAATATATGTCTTAACATTTTTACATTCATATTCTATGATATTTTATTATAAGTGACTGACCTTAATACTTCTAGCTCTACAGATTTTTGTCCGCAATTTAATAAATCGAAATTAGACAGTAGACTTACAGGTTTACTTTCATGTCTTCTAAAAATCAAAGGTAGAATTCCTCCAAATTCACTGGGACTTCAGAGTAAAAACATCTTGACTTTTATCTTGCACACATGTTTGAAGCCGGTGAGACGGACAGCAAAACATGAAACAGAATGACAGAAGAGCAGATGGGGTCATGCAGACATGAGCAGCAAGCAAACTTCTCTGAACTGAAGCATTTTGCTTTATTTATTACAACACAACTTATCCCAAAGGGGGGACTCTTTAGTCTTTAGTCTTCAGGCTGGGACAGGTTTGGTTTCATAACCACCTCCCTGAGCCAGATAGGGGGATGCATATGGCAAAACATTGTAATAACTAACATCTTGTTATGGCTGAAGCAGTGTGAATATATTCACAACTATCAGACAGTAAAAGCCTATTTACTGAACCTCTTCTTGGTGAGCTGTTTGGGTGTTTTGCCTAAAAATTCACCGCTTTCCCTATCAGTCCTGACCTTCTAAGCCACGACCAAAACAGCTCCGGATTCAGTACTTAGGGTTCCCTATAAAGACAAGGTGCTGAGCAGCCTACCTACAAATCTGGGTAGCAGTCGATTTTGTTGCTTATTCAAATTTGATTCATGAATATTTCATTTTCAATCCAAAGCACATTTTAACCTCATTTTCTTCCCTTCGGTGTTGACTGACAATACCTCACTCCTTCCTATAAACATGGGTTATAAACTGAGACAAATTATTACAAAGCAATTTTTAAAAAAAATTGGTGCCCAGTGCTAGTCTGTACATTGCAATATTTATGTGTAATAAATAGTTTATCTGCCCAAAATATGATGAGGATAGAAGTCTGTTGCCAAACATCAATCCAAATTTACTCTGTTTTCCTCTCACAGATCTTCTCTATTAGCTAAGGTCCTTGAAGCCAAGGTGAGGGTGTCTTCCAGATGGACTGACGTTCAACAAGAGCATCAGGAGAGCTTTTATTGAGATCCGAGACATCTGAGAAAAATCCTCCTCCACCTGCCTGCAATCAGACCTGGAAGGTGGAGAGAGTGATAGAGATAATGACAGAATACTACAGGCCTTTCCATTAACCACACACTGCTCTGTAATTTCACCCTCTTGTACACACAAGTACACACAAGGTGGAGTGGGCGACCTGTCCTTTTGCATGAGGCAGTTGGAGAACAAAACGGACAAATCTTTACGTGCATCAACTCATAAATCTGTAACGTCGTATCAGTATGAAATTTAAACAGAATAATGATGATATATAATAATAAAAAGATTTAAAGTGTGTTATTTTAGAAAGTGCAAAGGTCTACAGTGTAACTGCAGCCTCCCTGTGATCTCAGCTCTGCACTCCTTCGGGAACACCCAGAGGACCTCCTCACACGCCAGCAACTTGCCACTCAGCATTCAGCACCCGGGCCAGGGAGAAGACACCATATTTTCCTTGAGCGGTGCAGGATGTCCTCTCTCTGCCATGACCTTTAAATCACCCTTGATGCTAAACACAGATAAATGCATTGAGTTGTACAAAACACAAGTGTTCTCAGAACGTTTTGTTGAACTGGTTTGTGATGAACAGCTGAAATGATACACAGCAGCAAGGATGGGGCATTCCTATATGTGTGCAAATTATTGATTAAGACACAAACCTTAGCTGTAAAAGGCAAATGACTTCCCCTCGGGGTCCTTTAAAGGCGTCTGCATTCTGTTTATGATGTGTAATTCCAATAGAATATCAATAGTCTTTTTGTTCCGGATGATTTTGTCCTTATTATCTCATCTCTGCTGCTGCTTAATGAGCAGAATCTCAGGTCACAGGTAGGAGGAGAATGATCAGACAGTAAGACAACAGTGAAAACAACCATACAGGATTTTGTGAGCAGCATCTGAATCCTTCAATCTCTATCCAGAGAGCTGTCATACCAATGGATGAACTGAAAATATATTTTAAAAAATCCTCTGGTAATAACATGTTAGCAATATTTTTTTTTTTATATTGGGGCAAAAAAAAATGCTTAAAGCTAACTACAGCCTATACCGTTCATTACATAAGACCACAACAAAGAGTCACCCAGTGAAGGGTCATGGCTCGGGGTCGGCTGACAGCAGCACATGATTCATGGCGTGCTGTGCCCTTTTGTCTTGTCCTCCTTGTGGTGGGACCATCCACTGCTCTTAGCCAATGTGATTTCACAGGCCTTCAGAGCTCGCTTGCCATCCCCTTCAAGTAAACTGGCAACGTCATCTCCTGCGTCTTGCTCTGTCCTCAGCCCGAGAATAAAGACAGAATATGGAATGTGTCACAACAAGAGATGCTCCTTTTTTTCTCCATTGTTTTTTCATGTTGGGGAACTACAAATAGGAGCTATGTTGCTTTTAATTTATCTGTTAAGGTTTCCTTTGCAGGAGGATGCAGGCGTTGAGTTGTAATATATAAAACACTATTTATCACATGTTTGGACCTAGAAGGACGAGTATGCCAAAGAAAATACTTTTATTTATTTATTTTTTATAAATTGTAATTTCAAATGTTGAAAATGCTTTTTTCTGTACATCTGCTTTGCATTTGTCTCTTTGATGAATTAATTAAAACCATTCTAAACACAGAACCATGACATAAGGATCAACTTTACAACACATCAGTGACGCCCATGCAGCTCATTAAAAATTTCTTTTGATTTTATGCAAATTATTTGAACATATTTGCACAAATATATTCTCCTTTATCATAAGGAGAGACCAGCAGCGTCCTCTTACTTGGGAATGTGTGGTTTATCTGAAATTTAACCACAAAAAAAACAAACAAAAAGCAGTTTTGATTGTGGGACACACTCACCCTTGGACGCCCCCCCCCCCCCCTTTGAAATGTGGCGGTGGGGAGCCCTCCGGTAAAACAGCTGCTGACACCAGCTGTGTGGCATAAGCCCGCTCTCTATTCGGTACATGTGTCCTGTCAGTCTAACTTATGTGTTCAGGAGACCTTCACAGAACCTCGGGATATAATTTTATTTCTTCATTTATTTTTTAAATATAATTTTACATGTCATCACAACCTTTTTTTTTTTTTGGATAATCTTCCATTACTAACATGTCGATATTATTAATTAAATAAGCCCTTCACAGAGACAGCGTTGTTTTATTTCAGATCTATCGTTGGGAATAAAAATCAAAAAGAGAAGCGCGTCATTGTCTGTGCGCTCCCACAGTCCTCCATACATGGGCGGCGTGCGCAAACGTCCGAGCGGGATTTCCCTCTCCTTGTCATGCCATTCATGGAGTGGCTGTTGTCAATGGGGCAATGGGCTACCAAATATGGAGAAGGGGTCGCACTGTTCGGCCCCTTCTTAGAGACACTCGTCAGGGTATAAATTGCCCCTATGTGACATTTCGGCACCCCTGGTTCACATAGTCAAGAGCCTCTGCCTGGCGCTGATCTGGTGAGTATCTGCAAGGCTATAACGCAAGGATGAAAAAGAAAAAAAAGACCAACAATGGATTTATCACAAGAAGATGGATGCAGGACTCTTAACACCAATGGAAACGACGTCATCCTTTGCCTAACAAAATGTCATCATCATCTAACAGCCGGATCATTTCACTAAACTGGCTTCATCTGTGGTTCGTGCAGCTTTATTTTGTTTTTCGGATTGTGGAGGAAGATGTAGAAAACAGAATATTCACAGTGATCCAAGAAAGAAAACCCGAACTACTAACCACATTCCATAACAATCCATTCCATTATTTGCTTCCATGCATATGAAATCGGTATGATTCATTTGTTGTCAACACAAATTTGCTCTCTTTTATTTTATACTAAGCAAATTCTCTAACAGCTCTGGTCGATCATTTAGAGGATTTCATCAATCTGCTGTCCTGACGGTTCTGTTCTGTTGTGCGTGTGTCTCAGAGCTGACAACATGTGTGACGACGAGGAGACAACAGCCCTGGTGTGTGACAACGGCTCCGGCCTGGTGAAGGCTGGGTTCGCCGGCGATGACGCACCACGCGCCGTCTTCCCGTCCATCGTTGGTCGCCCCCGTCACCAGGTAAAGAGATTATTCATAAACCCCATGACCATAATGAACTGTATGAGTTTATTAGAACACAGAAATACAGTACATGGGTTTGGATGAGGGCCAAATCCACTGCGCGTAATGGGGATCGATTTTTATCTGTCTATACATTACAACAAGAGATAAGGAGAAACATTTACACTCTATAAAAACACGCAAATTCTGCGTATAATGTTGTGGATGATGTTCTCTTTTTGGGGACTGTTATCAGTGTTCCGTGTCACTAATTCCTCGACTCTTGCTGTCATCAGGGCGTTATGGTCGGTATGGGTCAGAAGGACTCATACGTCGGCGACGAGGCCCAGAGCAAGAGAGGCATCCTGACTCTGAAGTACCCCATCGAGCACGGCATCATCACCAACTGGGACGACATGGAGAAGATCTGGCACCACACCTTCTACAACGAGCTGCGTGTCGCCCCAGAGGAGCACCCCACGCTGCTGACAGAGGCCCCCCTCAACCCCAAAGCCAACAGAGAGAAGATGACCCAGATCATGTTCGAGACTTTCAACGTCCCCGCCATGTACGTCGCCATCCAGGCCGTGCTGTCCCTGTACGCCTCTGGACGTACCACTGGTATGAATGAATGAACGGTTCCTCATCTGTAAGGTATTTAGTCCCGTGGATCAGTGTGGGAATTCATTTCCACGCTTTCACGAACAGGTATTGTCCTGGACTCCGGTGACGGCGTGACCCATAATGTGCCCATCTATGAGGGATACGCTCTTCCTCACGCAATCATGCGTCTGGATTTGGCCGGTCGTGACCTCACAGATTACCTCATGAAGATCCTGACCGAGCGTGGATACTCCTTCGTCACAACCGGTGAGTGCGACCACAAATTCCGACTAAACATTGTGACTAGAGCGGGTTTATTTCATATATAAAAAGTAAACTTTTCTCGATTTTTATTTTTTTGTAATTAACCACATTTTTTTTGTATGATGCTCGTCTGACTGACGTCACATCGATCTGATCCCCTCCAGCTGAGCGTGAGATCGTGCGTGACATCAAGGAGAAGTTGTGCTACGTGGCTCTGGACTTTGAGAATGAAATGGCCACCGCTGCCTCCTCCTCCTCCCTGGAGAAGAGCTACGAGTTGCCCGACGGTCAGGTCATCACCATCGGCAATGAGCGCTTCCGCTGCCCGGAAACCCTCTTCCAACCCTCCTTCATCGGTGCGTAAAGACGCAAAACGAATTTACCTGCTGTATCACTGCGCCATTCTGGAGCGGTTCACACAGTAACTTGACTTCAGTTTGGATAGATTACTTCCAAGGCTTGAGTTCAATTCAGTGACCAAAACAGGACTCTAACATCCTCCTAAAAGATTTAAGAAAACACAACTATATATATATATATATATATATATATATATATATATATATATATATATATATATATATATATCTATATATATATATATAATTTTATTTTTTTGCTTGAATACTTTTCAACTGTCATCCAGGAGATTTTAAAACGTGAAAATGCTTCGACAGAAAAAAATAGAGCCAGTTACTTTATTTTTATCTCTTAGAATTAGTCCTGGACGTCTGAGAATCACAAACTGTAAAGCATAATGATCAATTTGTCCAATTTCAGGTGAACAAATTTAATTTATCAGACTAAACTAAATTGATAAATTAGATTAAATAAAAATAATATTTATTTAAAACACACACAGATTTGTTGCTCAATGGTACACCTGTTTATGATCATCATCCAAAGGTCATAGTTCACCCATCTTCTGCTTTACAACTTCATAGCCGGTAAATAGACATGAGTCATCTCAAGAAGGGGTTCTTTGTTCTCCTTTGCGCCACGGAGCGCGCAGTTGCCCCCGGAGCTGTCCCCTTCAGCACCTGTACCGACAGCTGACTGAGGTGTCAGATGTGCTCTTACAGCTGCTGGGGGGGTGGGGGTGGTAGGGGGTAAAACTAACTTGTGCGCTGTGTTTGCACAGGCATGGAATCTGCCGGCATCCACGAAACCACTTACAACAGCATCATGAAGTGTGACATTGACATCCGTAAGGACCTGTACGCCAACAACGTCCTGTCTGGTGGCACCACTATGTACCCTGGTATCGCTGACCGCATGCAGAAGGAGATCACTGCTCTGGCCCCCAGCACCATGAAGATTAAGGTGAAATGAAGTCATCGTTGAATATGATCAACATTTCTATGAAATGAGCCTTGTGATTAACAAATAACTTTTTTGTTCAGATCATCGCGCCCCCCGAGAGAAAGTACTCCGTGTGGATCGGCGGCTCCATCCTGGCCTCCCTGTCCACCTTCCAGCAGATGTGGATCAGTAAGCAGGAGTATGATGAGGCTGGACCCTCCATCGTCCACAGGAAGTGCTTCTAAGCGCCACATCCCAGGCGTCACCACACTTCCCACCTTTGTTTACACTCAAGTGCAATTTATATGTGGATATGTATAGCTTTATAAATAAACAAGAACTTGCAGAAGGAGCATCTTTATTTCTTTCCTTTTTTTTTTTTCTGGTTTCAATCTGAAAGGTGTAGCTTTGTGAGCTACAAAATTCCTCCCTCCCTCGAAAGCAACGAAGATCTGCCTTTTGGTCACGTGATGGAAGCGTAAACGTTATTAAAGAGATTTGAATTAGAGCAGATTAGAGGGAGCGGAAAGGATAAACCACCTCATGAGAAATTAACAGCGGCAAGTTTCGGTGAAAACACCCCAAGTCACGTGATCGGTAATCCCCGTTTTCCCAGGACAAGGCCTGTACCTGAACCCATTAATAATATTGATAACGATATTAACACACACACACACACACACACGCACGCATGCACGCGCAGACGCGCGCACGCACAAGTATTTCCAAGGTTGCCACATTAACTTTAATGTCAAAAGTCATTGATCTAATATTACGCAGCGCCACAAATTGATCAAATCTCAAAGCAGTACACAGGGCGGGGTCATTTACTTCGGTTCTATTTTTAGATCTCAACACAGACCATTAGAGAGAGAGGAGAGAGAGAGAGAGAGAGAGAGAGAGAGAGAGAGAGAGAGAGAGAGAGAGAGAGAGAGAGAGAGAGAGAGAGAGAGGGGAGAGAGAGAGGAGAGAGAGAGAGAGAGAGAGAGAGAGAGAGAGAGAGAGAGAGAGAGAGAGAGAGAGGTGAGAGAGAGAGAGAGAGAGAGAGAGGAGAGAGAGAGAGAGAGAGAGAGAGGAGAGAGAGAGAGAGAGAGAGAGGAGAGAGAGAGAGAGAGAGGAGAGAGAGACAGAGAGAGAGAGAGAGGAGAGAGAGGAGAGAGGAGAGAGAGAGAGAGGAGAGAGAGAGAGACTAGTAAGGGGATTAGCAGCTCGGATGTTACTTTCACTCTGTCAGTGGTTTCAGAGAATCATCTACCCGACAAACAACGGCTCTAGCAGCTGGAGGGAGACCTCAGACCTCGGGGAACGTTTTTATTTATTTATTTTTGATAAATTATCGGATACATTTATGAAGCCAAACATTTCACACATAGAAGTGAAACAATAGGCCATCGATACAGTCAAGGCTGCAGACCACCCGTCTTTGAAACGTTATTTGTGTCATTTATAAGTGAAAAACAAAGGGAAGTCATCTTGTGGGACGCATACGGTTCCGTAGATCAAGTTGCCAGAGTTACTACATTTATTCTAATGTGAAAACAGTCATTCTAAAATGTATAAAGTCCAGCTACGAAACGTGGTGACGGTCTAGACACATCCCCGTGTCCACTGAGTGGTGCAAACTAGATGCAAAAGTGAAATATTGGAAATCAGAAGCAGTGGTGCTTCTGGCTGCGTTCCACGGACCTGTCTGCGCGTACGTGACGCATGGGAGGGAGGGGGGGGACTACTTAAAGGCGGATTTACTCTGGCAAGACATTAAATCCAGCCTCTCTCCAAACCAGACGTAGCGCGTAGCTCATCAACCTGATCTGCAGATCGAAAATAGGAGGGCTTGTTGTAATCAGCCCTCAGACTCCCATGACAAGGAAAAAGTGTGGTAAGGTCCGTGGGAGCGCTCGGCACACACAGCAGGACGCGCACTGGCGCCGTGCGCTCAGCTCATAACCAACCAGAGAGCGCACAGAGACGGAGAGAGACCGGGACGGCAGCAGCATCCACTGACGGATGCATTGTTTAGTTAAAATTGGACGCGTTGGAGACTGACACAAGCCACAGTCTGACAGAAGCAAGACGAGGAGATATCGCGCCTTTTTTTTTTTTTTTTTTTTTTTTTGGAAAGGATTTGAACAGAGTGCCGCTGTGCTCTCGTCTTCTCCGGATGCTCAGAAATGGGGGAATGGACTATACTAGAGAGGCTCCTGGAGGCTGCTGTCCAGCAGCACTCTACTATGATAGGAAGGTAAGATCACAAAAAGAAAGAATAAAGGAAGAATCGCAGCAGCCTCCAGGATCGTCTTTAGCATGGCTCCCAGTCCCCCGTTTCTGTGTTGTGGCTCAAGGATCTTCTGTAGCATGGTGCCCAGTCCTTCGTGTCTGTGTTGTGGATTTTTCCCGTGTTGTCTCAGATTCTTATTTTTCTTTTTCTTTTTTAACCTTTCCCTCCACCTGAGACGGCTAAGTAAACCAGCTGTATTTTCAGAAAAACCAGGATGGTGCTGCAAACAGTCTAAAACCCAATTTAAAAAAAAAAAACAAACAAAAAAAAAAAAATCCAACAACCCATGTGTCATTTCATGTGTTCACCCGTCCACTCTTCCATTTGATGTGTGTGTTGGTGAGTCTTGGGTGCTGCTGTGTGCTCTGTGCTGACGGAAAGAGAGACACGATCGGCGCTATCACACACACACACACACACACACACACACACACACACACACACACACACACACACACACACACACACACACACACACACACACACTTCTAATAAAACGCTCACATTTGATGCAAAATCAAACGCCGATTCTTCACATTTCACTTCAACCATTGAACCAGAAAAAAACAACAACACACACATGTCACACACACACGCACACACACACACACACACACACATACACACAGACACATAATGAGAGGGACGTTATTATACACCCTCCGGAGCGTCCTATTTCAGCGCTGGACAGCTCCGTAAAGTCCAACACACACACACGCACACACACACACACACACGCACACACACACACACACAGTTATTGGATTGTGCGCGTCAGCGCGCAACGAAAGCACATCTGTATAACACATCTATTTACACTTATTTTCACATTTTTTTTGTTTGTTTGTTTGCTTGCCTTGTAGGATCCTATTAACAGTGGTGGTCATCTTCCGGATTCTAATCGTGGCAATAGTTGGAGAGACTGTCTATGATGACGAGCAGACTATGTTTGTTTGTAACACCTTACAACCGGGCTGCAACCAGGCGTGCTACGACAAGGCATTTCCCATTTCACATATTAGATATTGGGTATTTCAGATCATCATGGTGTGCACTCCGAGCCTTTGTTTTATCACGTACTCGGTGCATCAGTCAGCCAAGCAGAAGGAGCGGCGGTACTCAACAGTCTATCTGACGCTGGATAAGGATCAAGATTCACTGAAGCGAGACGAGAGCAAAAAGATCAAGAACACCATTGTTAATGGAGTACTTCAGAACACGGAGAATTCCACCAAAGAAGCCGAACCAGACTGTTTAGAAGTCAAAGAGATCCCTACTTCGGCCATGAGAACTACAAAGTCCAAAATGAGGCGGCAGGAGGGCATCTCCAGGTTTTACATCATCCAGGTGGTTTTCAGAAACGCGCTGGAAATAGGCTTTTTGGTGGGCCAGTATTTCTTGTATGGATTCAACGTCCCGTCGGTGTACGAATGTGATCGCTACCCCTGCATAAAAGATGTCGAGTGCTACGTGTCTAGACCCACGGAGAAGACAGTGTTCCTGGTCTTCATGTTCGCCGTCAGTGGGTTTTGCGTGGTGTTGAACCTGGCGGAACTCAATCACCTGGGCTGGAGGAAAATCAAAACGGCCGTGCGAGGCGTGCAGGCTCGGAGGAAGTCCATTTATGAGATCAGAAATAAGGACTTGCCGAGGATGAGTGTGCCTAATTTCGGTCGCACTCAGTCGAGTGACTCCGCTTATGTGTAACACACGTGAAAAAAGGAGAGAAAAAGATGTAAAAAAAACAACAACAACAACAACAACAACTAAAAACCATGATGGATGTGAAGGACGGCTCCGTGCGCCTAATCCGTGTCATGATTTCAAGAGTGGGCAGATTATTATTATTATTATTTATTTATTTTTGTCTTTAAAGGACTTCATGGCAAGCGTGGGTTACACGTTTGTGTACTTATTATTGCACTGATGCAACTTTTTAGTAACGTTTATATTCTATATAAGATGTTAAAACGGAGACCGTGCTGAGGTGTTCACATCTTTACTCTTTGTGGGCTGTTCTGTTGTACTTGAAGAGAGTAAAATGCAAAAATTGCACTAAGAGGTGAACACTTGAGGGCCTGACCTTATCCAAAATGTGCTACTGACCTGACGGTGTTTTCAATATATTTCTTTCTTTCCATGTGTTTTCATCTAATGGCACCATACACAGTGATTACAGAGGAAACCTATCATCCAGATTTATATATGCATATAGATATAAATACTGACTATGGTTCTACCTAGTTGAAATACATCAGCAGCATTCATGTTTGTTTGTTTTTTTGTTTTTTGCCTGTGTTGCACCACTGACCTTAACATATGTAACTATTCCATTGCTTAATAGCTGACTTGCAAAACAGTATCTGGTGAATTTGCTGCAAACGCTAACGTCTGTGAGTTCCTTAATTTAAGACACACCAAAGCGCCCACTGCTTTTATTTGTGAAGTGTTTTCTTGCTTTCGTGTAATCAAGTGCCATACTTGTACATATACATGATATATATGTATACATATAAATATATAAATATATATTAATCATCATGAAAGCTGATTCCCTGCTTGGATTATGCTAAATGTTGCCCATTTGTTTTTGTTTTTTTTTCATTTGCTTTAAATGTATTTGTTGTAATTTGAATGGAAAAAGATACACCTTTTTTTTTTTTTTTGTTCTACAAATACTGGAAAATGAAATGAAGTAATTTTCTTTTTTATATACAAGAATTAAATGTCTCTCCTGAATCATAGCTAATCAAAAAAAACAAACTGAGAAATAGCACAAATTGACATTTTTATCAAAGACTGGGTGATGGAAATCTGCTCTGGTGCTACAGTTTTTCATAGGATGGTTTTAAATGTAACCAAAATTAACCAGAAAAAAAGCCAAGACCTTTTTCTTTTCTGTGGAAAATAAAAGTGGGATTCATGTACACCAGAAATGTGTCAGGTGCAGTACTTTGTGTCCGCTTCTCCAGCTCGTGTTGACTGACCTGTCCCATGGATATATGCAGTAGATATATTTTCCAGAGGAAGTTGTGTCCTGGTGCAGTGAAGATGTTAGCCACACCTACTCTCTCACTCTCCACAAAAAAAGAAAAAGACAAAAAAAAAACCCCACTGCAGGACGCACGTTGCACAGGATCACTCTTTAATGCTTTGCAATACTCACCTCACTTCCACGAGACACATCAGTACTTATCCTCCACAAATAACTGACCAGAGATAACCTTTAATATATACAGATTTCTTTAAATCCCACCTCAACGCTTAACAGTAAGATGTGAACTTTATGACTTTCCTCATACAATGTAGAGATGAAAACTAAGCTGATCACGATTCTGAATACAAAAGGGGGGCTGCTCTTTCCTGCTGCTGTGCTCATCCACTTCTTCCCTCATTTGAGGACAGATGTAAGAAAGCAACCTGAGCTGACAGGAAGGTTGTGTGCTCCACAACAAGGTCAAAAAGGAAACAGAATACGGGGAGAGCAAAAAAGGTGTTCAAGAATGCATCCGCACAAGAGAGAAAGAGAGACAGAGAGACAGAGAGACAGAGACAGAGAAAGAGAAAGAGAAAGAGAAAGAGGATATCTGCAGTTAACCATTCCAGGTGATCTGGGAAGGGCTGGTTTTCTTTGTGTCTCCTCTGCCAGGATGAATCTGCATAGCTGAGAGAAATCGAGGAGCGGCGGCAACCTCACATCCATCTCCAGCCCAGCAGGGACACCAAGAATTTTCTTTTTCAAGTCATGAAAAAAAAGAAAAGAAAAACAGGGGAAAAAAGAGCTGTTTATCAACTTGGCTCTGATGCAATGCAGTGCACTGTGGTGTGCATCTTTGTTTCGCTTTCTTCCTCCTCCTCCTCTTCCTGTTTTAAAACATTGAACTTTTCAAGCGTTTACTTAACAGCATCACAGAATAAAAAGAAAACTATAAATCCACTTTCATGGGGTAAAAATAAAAAGAGTACAGTAAAAATGCAATATTACTGGTGTCATAAATACCATCACTTTATATTTTTGCCCTTTCAATTTTCCTTAACATTCAATATACTTTGAAACTCCATGCAATTACACAAACTGTAATGCAGGCATGTCTTCTGAGTCTCGTAGGGATCAGCAGAATTTGAATGTGAGTCTGCAATTTTTGTAATCACGACAGTTGGGCTTACATGTCACACAAAAAGGTAGCCAGTAGACGGTAAGTAAAAAGTTCATGGCAGTTGATGTGAATCAGTGAACACATCTAAGAAAGTTAAAATGTAGTTTGTATAGAGATCAGGTAATCTGAAGGACCCTTGCATTGCTTTTATCTGCTGGCTTTATCCAGCCCGACAACTGCAGGAGAAAATATCAAGGCTGCAGGTAAGCTATTTTAAGACTGCAAGGCAAAACACTGCAGGGGCACCTCAAATTTCATGTGATTGCAGGTACTCAGGATGAAGGTAGAAGTTTTTAGATTGCTATCCATCCTTTACTTGAGTCACTGAAACAAAGACATCCTGATTTAACAGGGTCTTCCTGCCGAGGTGAAAAACAAACGGCCGTATAATAAGCATTTTATAACAACCCATCCACTCCATCTAAATTCCGTTGTCCTAAAAGATCACATTGCTAAATTCATTTATCGTGTGTGGGTGCTAAGTTTATTTTAATTTGAACTTCCATCATTTCACATTTAAATATATTCATATTTCATGCAAATATAACTCTGCTTGCATGGAAAGAGCACAGAAAGCACAGACGTTGACATAATTAAATGCAAACCTGCAGGCAGGCCCTAACATAATGACATAAATATTAAGTATATTCATGTAGACACTGAGAAGAAAGGTTAGAAGACTCTACTTTGAATGTGTATAATGTAATATGTACATTAATACTAGGAAACCAAATCTAATATTTGTGAGTTAATTCCTCTGTTTACTGCTGCTGTGCAAAAACGCTGATCATCAGTATCACCCAAGGAACACTAGTCATGAGTTCAAATTTGACAGATCCAAACTGATGAAAGCAATTTCGGTTCATACAGAAGCAATAGAAATATTTTAACAGAAGGTCTTATGCAGTTTTATATAAGATTACGTAAGTTGCAATTTTAACACCTTCTTTCCATCAACACTAGTGTAAAAATATTCATACTGTAGGAAGACCACGGTTGAACAACTGGGGGAGACCAGGTCAGTATGAAGCGTTGGCTTCAGCGTTATTTCCTCTTTACGATGTGACTTTTGACTATGAAAGTGTACGTGATGGTTTAGAACTGCCAAAGAAGGATGACGTAGCTGCTATGCTTTTATTTGAGGAACAAGGATGACAAATGGTGACTGGAGCTGGACTACTGATGTCTTTATTGACAGGCCACCATAGATCACGGTGATAACCCCCTTGTAATCAGGAGTTAGACAAGGACGTTTCAACAGACTCCAAAATATAATCAAGAAAAAGATCATAGCAGGCACAAATAAAAGTAATTTAAACTCCTTATTTAAAATGAAATACTAAATAGCAGTTGTTCTCGAAGTAACCTCTGTCTTATTCGGCCCCTTGAAAAATGTGATAAAAGATTAAAACAGAACTTTGACCTGGGAGTAAGCGCTACAAATCCCATGGTCCCCCAAACAAGCATGTCCTCCCATTTTCTCCTCTTTCAGAGAACTGAAAAGAGCAGGCTGGCTCCGGGGGAAGTACTGCTTTAATTCTGTCTTTTGCACAGATTACTACATGAAAGGGGGAAAGTAAACTGAAGAAAAACAGAGAATGTGGGGGTTTTTGATCCACTCAGCCATAAGTAATGAAATTAACCCGGTTACCACAGCACATATGCACGGTATAGCATGGCAGAGACTGATATGGCAGACATTGAAACAAAACACACTTGATGTTTGCATCCATGTGGAGGAGGAAGAAGCAATGCATTCACATGGTGTGACCAAGTTTCTAACTTTCAGTGTACCAGGGGAGCGAAAGCATCGACTCAGTTTGGTCTGTGAAGTTCATTCCTCAGTCTCCTGCCATAATAGTTTTCGTCATTTCTCCGATTAAAACAACCAGAACACCAAGTTCTGTGATGCTTATCTGTGCTTCCAATTTTTCCAAAATGAATGTACCCTGTTCAGTACAAGGGCAAGAAGACGGAGAACATTTGACGGTCTGCACAGAGGGATTTGGCTGGCTGGTTTCGTTGGTTGGTGAGCCATGTGGGTCCATACAGACAGATTTGGTTGAAAATAAGCACTAGCGCAGCTGAAAAAAAAATATACCTGACAGACCTGACAGCAGATTAATTTCTCATCCATTTTTTAATGTGACCCCAGGATTAAGAACATTAGAGGATTATGCACAGATTTGTCAACCACAGGATCACTGTGGGACATCCAGCACCTGGGCGAGGACACAATGCATCCAAACCCTCTTTTTTAACCAGGTGGTTCAGGTTAAGATGAGTAAAAGTAGCAGGAGAAATAGGGCAGAATTCTAACTTGGAGCATGAGACAAAATGCATTTGACTAATTATTCACCCTAAATTCAAAGTTTGATGTGACTCCAGCATTTGCAAGTTTCTGAAAGTACAGATTTTTTGCCATAATGCACCAAGAATCTCCCTTAAAGTACTTTGTCATTAATGCAAAGCACACAGAGTCGGGATACACTGCAGCAAAAACAAATCCCAAACAATTCCCTACTTGTGACACTTTTAATTTCTTTCCAGTGGTGACAGTTCATTCTGACACTTATTGGTTGTTCTTGTTCTAACTTTCTATGCCCACTTCACTCCTCTGCATTCCCTAATAGCTTGTACTACACACAGCCCATCGACCCTGATAGATGTTTAGGTTCTGCACCATTAAACAGCCAATAAAAATCCACAGCTGACAAGTCTTAATCGGGTGCAGAAATGTTCACCGGCCAATTGGACGTGTACCGATACAGGAGGTGGAGAATTGCTCGGGAAAATCGAAGAGACGCAGAAGCAGAAGTGGAGATATATATATTAATTTACAGCTACCCTGCACTGAAATGCAACCATACACAGAGAATATGAATCACTGCTCTGCACTATGGAGGCTTACAGAGGGAATAGAAGACAATACCCATCTCGTAAAATTTGTGACTGCAAGATATAAAGTCCACTTTTTCGAGTTGTCCGCTTAGGTGCCAGACGACGAAGCTGCTGCAATAAAACAAATAATAAAATGTAAACATAAAGAAAGAGGAGAAAATAAATAATTAAAATGTGACTACTGTACTCTGGTGGTGAATTTGGTTGCTTTTTAATCCCTCTGGAAGTGTAAGATTACAAAATGTGGGCTGGACCCACTGACTCTGCTGCTGCTAGGTTTGCTCATCATCTAATCTACTTCACTGTGGTTTACCTTTGGACTCTGCATGAACCAGCCACAATGCTGTCTGCTTTTTCTCACCCGACGTTCTGCAGGCATCTCTATTTCTCCTTCTTCCATCCCATCCCTCCGCTCCCTCTCCTTCACCCATCCCCCATTGCCATTCTTAAGCGCTGCCACTTCACCGTGAATCACGTGCTTGTCATTTTATCGAGCCCCAAAGGAAGATATGAGATCACACTTACACTGAAGCTTCCAGTCTTTATTGATGCACCACTGTTTTTTGAAACAGCTCTGATTATATTTTAAACCAAAAGCGATGGGGAGGGTTCAACGTAAATCTGCTACAGGTTTGCTGATAATGCAAACATCTATGAAAAGAAGCAAAGTTAATAAAATTAAATTCTGGGTAGAGGTCTCTGATGACATTAGAGTCCAATTTGTGTGTCTCTCATGTTTATGAGTGGGGAGCCTCTTTAACTATCCTGCGCATGCATCTCCATTCTGCAGTGGAGCAGCTGGAATGCCAGCAGTATGTCATGATACCCCCAACAGTTCAGCTGTAGATGTTGATCAGCAGTTCTTGCATGTGTTCTGCTCCACCTGCTCCCCAATGAAGGACTGGTGCACAATGTAGTGTTAACATTTGCACTGGTATATTTACACAGACATCAGAATTGTTTGTTTTGGCACATCCATAGTGGAGTGAGTAGTGTAAAGATTACCCGCTTGTTAACTAAGCAATTCCTCAGTTCAGAACCGACCCTCCTGATTACTAGCAGGATGTTTTTGTGGAACAGTAAGATTTGCAGACTTGTCATTATCAAACTCTCATACTCCAAAACACACAAATTTCTTATTCTATCATCTCAGAATAAAATACAGTAAAATAATGTTTGAATGTATCGCATAGCAAAGGGGAGGTCTGTGTGTTTTTGCCTCTTCAACTGTTACGCTGCCTGTACGTGTGAGCTCTAGATGCAGCAGAAAGATAACTCAAAATCATCATTTCAAGTATATTAACTCACAAAAAAACAATGGCATCCAGTGTGCTTGTCAGAAAACTTTTAAATGTAAGCTCCAATCCAAGGAAACATGAACTTGAAGCACTACAGACACTCCCTGTCCGAGTGCAGCATTTGCCCAAGGTAACCTATTAGAGGACATACACACCCTCAGTCCTCGAGCACATGAGTTGGTCTCTCAGTGTTTCAACACAAAACAAGGCTGTGTAAAGACGTATGCTGGAGTTGTTGTTGTCAAGGCGTTAATTAGACTGAGAAATCTTGTGTTAGACCTTCCTACCAAGCAATCCATTCACACACACACACACACACACACACACACACACACACACACACACACACACACACACACACACACACACACACACACACACACACACACACACACACACACACACACACACACACACACACACACACACACAAACCTCCCCCACTCACCAGAAACCCAGCGCTGTGTGCCAGAGGATGTCTTAGCTATAAGCCAGTTGAAATGTTTGCATGGAATTCCAGCTGATTAGGTAAGATCAATTGTAATCTGGGTGTCGTTAATGGTGTGAATTTGCGAGTTGGACGCGATCATAGCAGCTGGGCTTTGGTGGGCACTGAGTGTTGATAGTGCTAATGATTCTCTGCGAGCTCATGCCAGCTTGTCTTTACAGCCAAAAGGCAACACTGCAGTGATTTCTGAAGAATTACCTCCGCCAAAACGAGTCAGAGGACAATCTGTAATCACCCACTTAGTTTTTGCCTGTTGCTTGTTCATTTGTCTGAAAAATGTGTTCAATCTTTATTGAAATGTTGTTTACTGGGGGATCACGAGCCAAAGAAGAGTTGATTAAATTTAGATATGGATGCTGATTATGGATCACTACGTCACTTTCTGCATCATTTTGCCAATAAAGTGAGAATACATTGCCACCAATGACATCATAACCTAAAACAACTGGATAATAGCTTTGTGGTCACTTCAAATATGAGATCACACTTACACTGCAGCTTCCAGCATCTGGAATATAGCATTTATCATCTTTAGTTTATGAGTTATCTTCCAGATCTGGATTATTTGCGTACTGGTGTATTTTTCCCATTTGTTTCAGGTGTGCCATATGCCCCAGGTGCAGTGACACAAAACATGCTGACATGTTTTGTTTACCTTGTGAGAATTGTTGAAAAATGTTGATGCTGATGTTTTAGAGATAGTAATGCTAGTGGAGTCAGTGAGTCAATGAGCTGTGTTTGGATGCTGCAAGAACCAAATGTTGTGAATAAACTTCGTTCACATAAAAAAAAATAGTATAAATCAAAAATAGTGAAGTAGGAGTAGTTGCATTGGAATATGAATAAACATAGAGAGACAAATTAAAATCGTTACAGAGGTGGGAGGACCAGTGTTGACATGCATGAGGACAGGAAGGGCAGAGGAACCCATGAGCTTCGAGATGCTGATGCGGTGGAATCCTTAAAGAAATGGCTTCATGGTTAATCTAGGATCAATACGCCAGCAGCACACAGACGGGCACTACCTGATGAAGGTCTATTTCTCCTGACATCAGCAGATTTGTGTTCACACACTGCAAAAATGGCCCATCTTAATAAGTCCTTCAGTCTTTGAAACCTTATTTTCTGCCAGAGTGATGAAATAATTTCATTTCTGCCCACTGCAGCTGTGATGGAAATCTGTGTTAGCTTGAGAAAAGAAATGCACGTTTTGCACATAAGAATCTTGAATCTCGATGGTCAGATCGAATTCAACGCTTCTATCCTTTGGCATCTGTCTCAGCAGAAGCTAAAGGGCAGATGCTAAAAGTCTATCCCAACTGCATGTGAAACAGATGCTTGCGATTTACCGGAACAGACAAGGTTGACTTGGTTTTTCATTTGAAAACAGAAATGTGGTTTTCATTTTTCAGCAAATAAAATAAACTTGAGTGAGAGTTTGAGCGCTCATGTTGGTCTGGAAGCTCATCCTTGGCTTTAGGAAGCACAACTGCAGACAAGCTGCGGTCCATCCAAACAGAGATTTGGGTTCAAATGAGCTGAGTTGAAGCCGAGCTGGCCCCCTCCACTGAAGGGGAACATCCTCCACACAGAAGCTCTGTTCAAGTCCAAGCCATAATTCAAAGCAAACCGCGCTTCCTCTGTCTGTGTCTGTGTCTGTGTCTCTGTCTCTGTCTCTCTCTCTCTCTCTCTCACACACACACACACACACACACACACACACACACACACACACACACACACACACACACACACACACACACACACACACACACAGACACACACACACACAATTAAACTGCGTCATAGACAGAATGTTGTGTGCTTCCCATCATTGATATACAAGACTAGGGGAGCGGCTCATGAATATCAATTGGTGGTTTGAAATGACAAAAGAAGAGGAAACCTTTCAAATGGCTACAGTGTATAAGGAATAAATCCATTGACATAATTTATCAATTATCATTTAATTTAATAAACTTTTCCAGATCAAAATCTTACAAACTATTAGTATAATGTATGAAATTTTAAAGTCTAATTACCTTAAAACTTATTCTCTGACTAAGTTACATGTGTGCAACTAAAACTAGTCAAATTTAAAGGATAGTTTTGACATCAGTATTTCACTGCTAGAAACTTGACTTTAAAGGCAGGGTACACTCCGGGCTTGACGCCAGTGCACCATAGTTTTTCTACATCATTTATAGAGTATTTTCATAATCAGTGATTTAGCTTGATGAAATTTAAAAAGACTGCAGCCCCATGAAAATAATTAACCACAGCAGCTCTTCATAATGTAGTTTATAGTAACAGTAATTGAAGTTAATTATTATGCTAAGAAAAAACACCTTACTCTCCAGGGACAATATAAATTGACTTCACCAGTACTGTGTGGGTGTGGTCTGATTAAATCAGATTGACAGGGGTGTTGCAATGGCACATAAATATTCATTTCAGATTAGTCATCAATAAGCAAGACTGCAATTTTAAGTTTAATTAAGAAAAATAATCCACCATGTATTAAATTTATTGCAGGTTGTTCATTTATGAGTAAAAAAAATTGTAATTCAAGTCACAGGACTTTTGGCCTTTTTTTATTCTACAATTGGATTAGTTAAAACCACCATTTTTAATCTAATGCCCATAACTATCCAAACCTATTCCAAAGGAGAGATGAAATTATACATACATGGATACGCATGTCTACAAGACAAATCGCTGCTTTCCAATCCGGCTGAATTTAACCGCCCCACTGATTCACATGATAAACATCTGCTACAACCCCCTCATGGCAGCATAGGAAAAATTGACACGGTCCTCATCTGACAGACAAGAACCATCAATCTGTGCTTTGTACAGTATGCCATCTCAGATAAAAGCATGTTGTGCACATATTTGTGTGTGTGTGTGTGTGTGTGTGTGTGTGTGTGTGTATGTGTGTGTGTGTGTGTGTGTGTGTGTGTGTGTGTGTGTGTGTGTGTGTGTGTGTGTGTGTGTGTGTGTGTGTGTGTGTGTGTGTGTGTGTGTGTGTGTGTGTGGTATGCAAGGGGCTGGGGGCTGGAATTGATTATCCATCAGAGCTGTGCACCTCCCCTCCCCTCTCTTTCTCCCTCTCTATTTGATTGCATGGGCAGGAGACAAGGTTTTAATATGTTTTGTTTTATTCACATGATTAATCCTGAGGTCCAGTAAACCAGTACACATTCAATTCCAACATACCCTGTACACATATCTAGTCTGAATCTATAATAACCCTCATCTTTTGAACAGTACTGTATTGTGAAGGGGAGAAAAGTAATTTTTAAGTATCAGATATGAACACATTTAAAGAATTAAGACAACAATATAACAACAAGAAATATTAGTATAACAAGCCATGTATATATACATTCATCGGCATTATTTAGTTCTCAAAAACACAGTGTTCGAATATTAAATAAAGTGAATCAAACCACACCTTTATCCAGATTCACCATTCCAAGGACCGCCTATTAGCAGAATTCCATTAAAAGCCAATAAGAATCTGGAGGAATTTTTATTTAAAAACGAAAAAACAAATGATAATGAAAACAGAATCTCCTTCATGACTGAAAAACCCACCATATATATATGTATATATATATATATGTATATGTATATATATATGTGTGTGTATATATATATGTGTGTGTGTGCGTGTGTATATATATATATATATATATATGTATATATATATATATATATATATATAAAACATTTTAAAATAGCTGTGAAATGTCTGGTCATTTCAGCCGTGAACATGAATTTTTTTCTTAATTAAATAGAGAAGATTACACATACTCTTCTTGATTTACCTTGACCTGAATGACTGAGGAACTACAGATACACACTCACGCCTTTGCACACAAACACAATTTTATTATACCTATTGAAAATGTTAGTCTGCTGGGCTCTCACATGGCTGAAATAGAGTGTGAAATTTCTTCTCAAACATTTATGAGTACAGACCTGCGTGACATCACTACGGTGTGTCATCACTGGTGCTGGGAATCAGAACAAAGCCAGAGCAAAGGCAAGGTTAAAAGAAAAAGGTTAAATGGGAAGAAATACTCATTAAGAACAAGAGAAATAAAGAAATAGAGACAAAGGGAAGCCAAGAGAATTGTGGACGAGGCAGCAAACATGTTTCTTTCAGACTATCTTGCCGGTAAGACATGACCTCATCGCGGCTTCCCCGGTCTGAAGACAAGACCTCATATCCTGCAGACTAAATCATGCAGTATTTACTACAACACAGACTACAGCCCAGTAACCCAAATCCCCCAAAATGTTGTGGATGATCCTGAGCTGCATAATTTATCAGAGCTGCGGTGTGACAGTGCTCAAAGATGAAGATGACTGCAGAGATCCCTACACAGTCAGAGCAGAGTCGTTTGCTGCGCTGCTTGTCATAGATTATAAATGTATTTCAAAGATAAAGAGTACTGTATATTGTTATTTAAGAATTGCATCACACATATAACGCACCTTATTCCAGTTTATTTTGCTTTATGTCTAATTTTCAGCCATTATTTCTTTAACATTGTACCAATCAAATTCCAACAATTTGAGAGCACAATGACATCACTGCCACAAAGGGGAAAGAAACACAAGGTAATTTTTACTTAGCAGTAAATTCAACTTAGTCTTGCATCAATTCCTCAATTGCACAGGACATCATTGCTTTGTTTGCACAATGTAATGGTCAAAGTTAAAAAAAAGAAAGGTGGGAAACTGTCACGAATGTATTAAATGCACATTTCTTCTCCAAATAACTTTTAATCAGACCTGATGTGTTTCTTTCCCCTTTCTGACATTGTTCTGAAATTAAATAAAAATAACCCTGAATGTTGACTCTTTTGCCTTGTCACCATTTTTATGGTGACACAGATTTTATGACCTTGTTTGTTGTCCCCATTCTGGCACATCTTTTGCCATTCTGGTCCTCTCCTCTCACCCACCTCTGGGTGCCCATGTCTGCCAACTAAGCAAACACTCACTGTCAGTCATTTTTCCATCAAAAGACTGGAAGCATTCCCTCAAGACCAAAGTCTCCAATCAGTCGACCAGTTTTTTCCTCTACCGCCTGATATCCATGTCCCCATTCAGCCTCTCAAGTGACAAGTAACACAGAGGAGAGAGAGACTGAGATGAAAACTGAAGATATTAGGTGGTGCTTCTGGACAACGGATGACATAGAGTGGCTGACGTCTACCTCATGCAAGATAAATGCAGAAAAGACTGAATGATGAGGAAAAACAAACACACAGAAGCGTCATCTTGTTCCCGAGAATGATGATTCACCGATGTCTTCAGTCGGGGAGCTACTCCTGAGTCATCCCATCACTCACCTGAGAGTCTGCACATCTACATTCAGCTAGTGACACACTTTCTATTCATTTATGTATTACATCATAGCCTAAGGAAAGCAGATGTATTGCACTGTACTTTCTGGGTACACATAACTATGGTTGGTTTACACTTTCTTCTGGTTCCTTCACACTGTGTGACCACACTTCTGTTAAGACATCACCTACCCTAGGTGTGTTCCAGATGCTTTAAAGGCCTGTTGCATCATTTTTTTTACACATCGGCGTGAGAGTGAGTAACACATGGCATTGTTGCCCGACAGCCTTCCGAACTGCACCCTCTCAGGTTGTTGATGGTGCTTTATACAGCAATAAAGCTGCCAGTTCAAACAAGAGAGGGGAGACAAAGGCAATCCAAGAGCTGCTGTCCTGCTTTCTCACAACCCATTAGCCAACTGATGAAGAGTCTGGACCCAACTTGCACCATTTCAGCACTACCTTAATGCAGCAACTACAGGAGAACACATCTCTATTGAGCCCGACATCTGTCTTATCAGACGGACGCACCGACTATAGCAACGCTGTAGAAAAACCTCACAGACTGCCCTCCCCGTATCCTTTGTTACTTTGTTCTTCTCACAAAAAGAGTGTCTCCCTTTCTTCACGTCTCTTTGATTATTTGTTTTCCCATCAGTGCCAGAGCTCAGCTGTGGCCAAAGCGCCGTCCCCCCCTTCTCTCATCACCCACTCTCTTTGTGGGAGACGCCAGAGGCTGTTCACACTGAAAACATGCTACATCACACAAACGTACAAGCATTCAGAGTACCAACACAGACATACAAATGTTGTCGTGGCACTTAAGGTGTCACAAAGGGGTCGGACTACCCTTGTGGTGTACACTGATGGAAAACAACTGAGTGCAATCAGTGAAGCCTTTCAACACATTTATTAAACACATCTTGTCAAGAGTTGATCATTCTCTGTCAATTTGTTTGAAAGAGGATCCAATTTCACTTTTGAAATAATTTAACTATTATAGTACAGTAATTATAGCAGTTATAGCTATAGGGGCTGATCTTTCAAGTAAAGCAAGGTGGTTACCTTTTAGATGGAGGCCACCTGGGAATACCGGGAGCTGTGAGCTGTTCAGCACGGACAAAAGTTTCACTGCATGACTGTAATGTTAGAATTGGGAACAAAAGTTGTCTTCTGATGTCCCTTATTTGTATGGATGTCTTGTTTCTGCAGTGCCCTGTAATTCTAACAAATACATAAATAATTCATCTCCCAAAGGTACTTCAGCTCATGGGAAAACCAGCCAGAAAATGCCCAGTGTCGTCTGATCTTGGCCTTAATACTACTTGGACAGGGGAACGCCTGGGGTTATCAATCACTAGGAGTTTTTCAAGCAAGAAATTTAATGTGTTAGAATGGTACTAACCAAAATGAAATCAGTTGTAATACTGCAGTCATTTTTATTTAAGTACATACAGTAGACAACTGTTAAAATAAAAATATCCATTCTGTATTTATACTTTCCTATTCATTTCTATATTTTACACTATTTGGAATGGGACAGATGAACAATTTTGCCACACATATATGGCAAAAATCAGAAAACTTTAGAAGTGGGCATGTATAGGTGATCAGGCTCAAAGTACCGTGTTTAATTGAGTGGTCACTAATTTGGGATGTACATGTATTATGTAAAAGGAAATCACTTTATGCTTTCAGCAAGTTGCTATGGTTTCCATTGTGTAAAATGGTTTTCCCACTTAACCTTTGTTTCCCACTTCTTCATGTAAATTTTCTCTTTTGTGCACCTGCTGGAGATTAAAGCGCAGTCACCGGTCTCAGGCTCTCTTGAATTTGGCAGGGCAGACAAGCCTACTTCCATTTGAAAACAGCAATTTTTATAGATATCCTTTGGTCTACAACGGCATCATCAAATATTGCCTTCACAATAAAACCAGAAAATCACTTTTATTGTTGTTTTCCTCCTGAAATAACTTTCCTAAACATTTAGATTTGCAGTATCAATTCTGAGACATTCTGTAGTGTCCCGCTTTGTCCTTTTCTGCCCTCAAATCCTAATGCACCACTTAGTATTCTGCAAGGCTCCACTTACATTCAGTGTAATAAGGAGATGTCATTCAGCTTCACGCCTCTTTCTTAATCATTACCATACAAATAAAGACAGACAACCAAAGGATCAGAACTATATTCTTTGTAAATCTTAACAGTTCAGTTGCGCTTCGTGCACCACGACCCTTCTAATAATAACATGATAAAATTAATGAAGTAATAAAATGACATCCATTCCAAAAATGCAAGATATAGATTGGGCTTAATTGACCTAATAAATAATTTCCTTTCATTGGTAAAAACATTCACTGAGCGAATTATACATAAACATTGCATCAGTGCATAAACACAGCCTACATATTAAAAAACATGCTTACATCTCGGGTTCAAAGGTTCAGCTCAGAATGGAAACTGTTATGTTTTACAGGCCTATGCAACAGTGGGTACGTTCTTGTAATTTATCGTTTCCTCCAAACATGAAGGTCACATTTTCAACTATGTCTGCAGTTTGCTTGTTTATTATCAGGATTACGCAAGACAAATGAACTGATCCTATGGAAGCTTCACGGAGAGGGTGTTCATGGGCCAAACAGGTAAGGAATTTCTCTGCACAGATGAGGCATATTGTGACATTTTCCCTGATTATCTGAACATCCGAATTTATGACCATCTATTCATAGAATTCGGTATAGTAAGAAACCTTCAGGGCGGCACGGTGGTGCAGTGGGTAGCACTGTCACCACACAGCTAGAAGTCCTTTATATACAATAGTTTAGATGTTCTCCTCGTGTCTACACGGGTTCTCTCCAGGTTCTCCAGCTTCCTCCTACCTCCAAAAACATACATTTCTGAGGAATTGATGTTTCCAAAATTGCCCATAAGTAAGAGAGTGTGTGACTGATTGTTTGTCTTTCGTGTGTCTCCGCGGTGCACCAGCATTGCGCCCAGAGTGTCCCCTGCTTCTCACCCACAAATCTACTGGATAGGCTCCAGCAAAGCCCGTGACCGACAAAAGTAGAAGGATAAGAAAATAAAGGGATAAATAAATGAAAAAGAAACATTTAATGGGGAAACAAAGGATGAAGCCTCAATAAGAGCGGGTGCAGAATGTACTGTACTTGATCTGATTTAGATACACTGAGAAATTAAAAAGATTAGATTAGGCACAATTGACTATAAACTGAAAAGTGTAATTGAAATATCACCATCATTAAATAGAAGAATCACCCCACATTACCTTACCTGAAGTGCCATTTATCCATCCTGTGTGTTTGGGTGTGAGTAACCAGGTTTCGTAGATGTCCCCTGTAGAAATGTCTGCCTTCTGTCTACTATAATGAAACAAGATGGCTCTTCCTTTGTGCTGCTCAAAATAATGATTAAAATAGATGTGGAAAAACTGCAATGTCTCTTTCTAATAATCATGACCCACTTATTGAAGTGCAGGGACTATTTTCTCTCTACCTGATTACACCCACCGCAGAAGCAAGTACAGTATGTACTGTCTTCTCATGAATTATAGGCTCGTGTTTGTCACAGCCTGAGATGCAAATGATAATGGACTACTCCTTGGATGAGCTGTAATGTTAGCTAATGTAGTAGCTAGTAGCTAGTGTGAAGATAAAGTAGATGTAGGCTTTGTTCTGCGTGGTGACATGGTTGAAAAAAAATAGGTTCTACCTGAAAATGTGCACGACGAAATCTGTGCACTAATTTGAGCAATAGGGTTGTGTAAAGAAGGTGAGGACATGTCCATCGAATACATCTGAAAAACTCTGCAACCCGTATCAGATTAACTTTGATGGATGTATTTAGGGTGGTGCCATGATCTATCTGTGAACTGCCACTTTACAGTGCTATTCAAACCTTTCACAACATCTGTCAGTTTTTCAAACATATATCATACCTACATATAAGTTGTATTCTAGAAGGTAGCTTCTGTCTTATTGTAAATAACTATAATTATGATTTCAAAAAGCTGAGCAATGTAATTATAGCCAGTCAAACCACTGAAACTCATTCTAATGGAATTAAGGTTTTTTTTTTTTATATTTGATGACAGTTTTCTTTAAACAGACCATCAACATGTAGATCAAGCTATAAAAACAACACCTAACTGTTAAAAAAAGAGTTCCATTCATCAGTGTTTCATTAAATTTTTTTCCAAACTGTTAAATTTTATCATCCCCACAAAAATGCGATACAATAGATGGAAAATTTAGAGCTGTTATGACTTTAAAAAGCTGTAACATTTTGCAATTCGACACAAAAACATTTGATCTGTGCTATCTCCCTCTCTTCATTTGAAGTGTGGCTTAGCTGAGCCGAATGAAAGGCAACGCTATCTCATTGTTTCAAAAGCAGATTATCTGTGACTTCAAAACCCCCACTTTAGGCAATGCAACACATTGCTGTGCTATATCCGAGCCATTACTCTGTTTAATGCCATAGAAGATTTTGGAGGAGGGCTAATCTCCTTCCTCATGCAAACCCACAGGTTTGGTGGAATGTTTCTATCTGTGAACGTTCACATTAGAGCGAGTTTGACTGAGTTAAACTACAAAGATTGCACCTACAGATGGATGATCGATCTGGGGATGAGTGAGTTGTCACCGTATGTTTTGTTATTTGTGGCATTATACGTATATAACTCAAAGGATGCTTTTGGTAAAGTGCTCATGTTTATGTCCTGCGAGAACCTGTGAAAATTACATCTTATTTACCATCTCCAGTTTCTTCTTCTTTGGCCTGCACCTGTTTTCCTTGCCCTTGAACGAGACCTTGTAGATTCCCTACCATCCACGCAAAAGTTAGAGATGCTAACTGGAGACTAATAGAACAAATCTTAAATAGCACAATAACAGAGATTGATAACACAAATAATTTTGTATTTACAATTTGGTCTTAGTCAGTCTATATTACTGTTTCTTATCTCACAAGAGTGAAACCTCCATGACTTTTATGAATATAAAGATTATGGAAAACCACAAGAATAGGACTTGTATCCAAATCAGACTTTTGTGTCATGGATAAAACCCTTTATTCACATCTATTCCAAAATTCAACGGTTCCCTTTTTGGCATTTGCATCAATCTTCTGCAATTTTCCATGCATAGCCATTGAGTAGTCTATGCATAATTGATTGGGGGAAAAAATCCCCAGCCTCACAGTGATTACGGATTTATCGGGATCCTCTGCAGCATTTTATGGTTTCTTCTCTCTCATAGGTTCAACTCTACCACATTTCATAAAACTCAAATAACATCAGTTATTTTGGTGTAATACAGATAAAATACAGACATTCAAACCAATGCTGGTGAAAACATGTCTCTTTGTTGAAGGTAGAAGGGCTCTTAGATTTATTTTCAGCATGTATATCTACTTAATGATTTTATTTCAGTGCACTACATAAATAAAGGAAGAAAAACATTCTCTCACCATCTATAATAAAAGATGACTGAGGATTCTTTTATCTAAAAGTTTCATGTCTTACATACTAACACCTCTGGTATAATTCTGAATTTTTTGGTTCACTGCTAAAAAAAAACATTCACCAGCCATGATTGGTGGCAACCAAAAACCAAAGTGTGAAAAAAATTCAAGGACACTGAAAACATTTCATTCAATGAACTGAAGTTATTCACCTTCTGTGAATTATATCCCAAAATATAAAAAGCTACCTGTTTCCCACAGAGGTTTATTATTCTGCCGCATATTATGTCATGTGGAGCTACAGCAATCTGCTGAATCACTCTCTGTCTGCCTTACAAATATATTTTTTATTCACAACTGTCCCTGTGCAAGGGCAGGACATCAATCCGCTTTGTGTGTGCAACCTCTGCCGCTCAGCTTCTCGACGCTCTGGGTCGGGTCTGGTTATTGAATTGTCTGCGGCTTTGTTTTGCTTGGCATTCTCAGCTGTTTTTTTCCACCCTGCTCCAAAATCATGGCCCATTTATTCTAACCCAATTATTATTGAAGCCTGGCTGAACGACTGATAGATGATACTTTGTCACAGCTCGGCTGACACACATATGGAGGAACAGATTAATTGCACGCACATACAAAGAGCCACAGAGAGAGTGTCCACAATTATCTTAATTTATGAGGGACAATTTTATTAATTAACACGATGGTGTGAGGTAATAAAGAAAGATGTGAACATGAATGACGTGGCTAATTGGGCATTGAGTGAGAAGGAGGATTTGTGGTTTATTGGGCGTGCTTTGTTTCATCAAGGCTCATAAGTCACAGAGTAAAACAGAACTGAAGCTGAGGTCTAACCAAAGGGAAAGTGGAGAAACCCCCCAGTCAAGTCAAAGGCATTTAAAAGGGACAGTCTCTTTCAGCGCACACCCTGTATGAACCCTGATGTCTTTAATCAGTCTATTTCATGATCACGCTGTACTTGCTGAGGAGATTGTTGGACTTTACTAATCCCACTGGATGATCCTGTCTGCTTGTTTGACTCAAACAGGCTGGAGTCACGGCGGTGACCTTCTCGTCACCTGTCCAAATGCTAGCTTGCTGCAATGCTTTAGCCCCAACAAGGACACCACTCGGTTTTATGCCTGCAGTGGTTCCTTTGTGGAGTTTTGAGCTACACCTGATAAATGTGATCAACGTGTCTCTACGCTGAATATCTGAATAAGTTAATATTTTGCAATAGAAATGAAAATTGTAATAGAAATTAATTTGGAATGACCAAAAACCACTAATAACCCTATCCTGTTCAAAAACACAGAAAAGGTACAATTCTTTGCTGTTACTTCTGAGACAAAACTGCTAATGAACTAAGAAATAATTATTATTAGATGGTTAGTTCAGAAGTAGATTGAAAAAGCTCAATGAGAAAAAAAAACCTACAAATGTGTGTATCAATAGTGTCACACTAAAGTGAAAATTTAATAGTTTCAAAGTTTTATTACATGTATCCTTTAAATTGTGTATTACCAGATCAGTTTCAATCAATGGCGGGATGTTTATTTTAAGCCCGGAAGAATCCTCTTCAAGGGCAGTGAGGAGGTGATATGAAGTCAGGGTGTAATGAACATATGGCCATCATAGCTTGTGAGCTAACATTCTGTCTCCTCCAGAGTGAAGCTTATACTCTGCTAGACTGGTGGAGTAGCGCTGCCTGCATGCCAATCTGCCTGATTCCCCGTTAACCAACCGAGTGCACTGGGTCTCTTGTCTCACACACACTAGCTGCCATCTGCACCCAGAATGGGCTGCTTTGAGGGTTTGCGTGTTTGTGTGTGTGTGTGTGTGTGTGTGTGTGTGTGTGTGTGTGTGTGTGTGAGAGAGAGAGTGACAGACCTCTTCAGAATATAGGTTGCAGTTAACCCCATGCACACGCCTGTCTTCTAGCTGGCTGCTTTCAGAAGCGGGAAGATCATTGAGAAAAAAGATCTATTTTTAGATGTGAAATGGGGAGGTGACAACCAATAGCTGTGTGCACATGGATGTGCATGCATGCATGTCAGTGTGTGTGTGTGTGTGTGTGTGTGTGTGTGTGTGTGTGTGTGTGTGTGTGTGTGTGTGTGTGTGTGTGTGTGTATTTGCCTATGTGTAGCTGTTTGATTTTATGGGTGAGTATGATGTGTAGTGATAGCCTTTTCCAAAACAACCTAACAGAAGAGGCACAAGCTATCTTCAACTTCGCACGCAATCACATAAGCCACACATGAGTCCTGGAGAAAACACACACACACACACACACACACACACACACACACATACACACAAATCTGGATATCATCCTATTGTGCCTGTAGCTAGGCCTGACAGTGGTCCTGGCCTTACATCAGACACAAACACCCTCCCTAGCAACAGGCCACGTGATGCTGGTATTGTACGCCCAACCTTTTCAAATTCTCTTTTTCCTAATCCATGTCTTTCATCCTGACAGGTGCCAGTGGCTGGTGAACCAGGCTGCAGATTGATGATTAGAGTGGGCAGAACGGACACATGGACTGGTTCCAATCTGAGGTCATGGAAATGGAATGGTCTGTCTGGGTTTAGTGCTGAAAGTCTTTCGCACAGAGGCTAGTATGAAAATCATGGTATTACACACAAAACAATTAGTGCTTATCATGACGTGCTTCACAAAAACATGATTTCATGTTAGTTGATAGGGTTGTGTGTTTGATACTGTTATATCTGAGCTGCATCCTGTTCTGTACTTTGGTTTGGGATTAACCCAGAAGTTTCATCAGTTTAACTCATCTTTCTATTCAAATTACAACAATTATGAAATTCAAAAAGCTACACAAAATGTGAAAATGCGTGAACTCTGTGTGACTAATCGGAGTATGTTGATTTTTAATAGAATAATATTCTCAACAAAAAAAAACCTTAGTTGAGATGAAGTGTATTATGCGCCGTCTGCACGCACACTGTAGCAGAGGAATAACACCTCTACAAATTTCAACAATCTCCTACTGACACAGACTAAAAGCATCAAAGCTAAAACATGGTTTAATCTCCTGTAATACACTGGTGGTTTCCAGAGTAGCCAAAGTGACATTATTTCTCTCACATGATCTCATTTTCATTAGCATGCATACTAAGTGCTCAGCCACACTAAAACCGCTCCCCACATTCTTAACAGGTTTCTCCAATCAAAGCGGCATGTAAACTATAATGCAGTCACTTGGAAAGAAGTCTTCCTGATGCATTCCACTGGCAGAAAAAAGCCTTGTGCAAGACAGAACAAAGAATTAGTGCTGATGCTACAGCATAATCTCAGTGTTTTCTACTCTAATGACTGACGTCTTACTACTTTTACTATCATACTTCCAAAAATTCTTCCAATCGCTTTAAATAAAATTTGACTAATTCTAATACCTCAACCACTACACTCCTTTCCCCTTCGTTCACCCAGTTTCTTTGTTACACCTCTTCTTCACTGTTTTCATTTTCTGCATTGTTTAAAATGTTGTCCCATCTCGACCTTTCAATTGATTGTCAGCTGACCCTGCAAAAAAACAAAGACCTTCCTTCAGTTTTAATTATTCATGTGAGAGGCTCTGGCTCCTCTTCTCTGCAAGCTTGCAAGAGACAGTCTCTACAGTAAATGTTCGCATCTTTTGATGTATATTATTACATATCAGGAGGCTTGACTTCCATTTTTACCATCGAATGAAGTGTTTTACTTGTTGGTTTATTAAAAATCTGTCTCTGATTAATTCTAAGAACTAATCACGCAAAGTCATTCAAGGGTGGGGTTTATAACAGATGCATTCCAGCGCAGTCGATTTATATTAATTGTATTGTAAATATACAGCATACTGACATAAACACAGACTCACTGGATTGTCTTCCTTCGTTAAGTCGGTTTAACTTGTCCAAGTTTTAAGTGATTACTTTCCCCACAAACTCGCTTCTTTCTCCAGTGACACCACTGACAACTCTGCATGACATCTCGGAGAGAAGCATGAATTTAAACTCCTTACAAATTTCACCATTAGGCTGACAAATGAAATGCAGGCTTTAAGTCAGCAGAGGAGCCTGAAAAGCTGGTATGGAGTGGATGGAAGGAGATTATAGGGGGGCCTCGTCTCAACGATACGGGGTAGAAATCGCTGACAGTTGAGGCGATGTGGAGTATCACGCTTCTGATGCATAAAATCTTGAAGTTCGTTACCCCGCATATCATCACTGAACACACTAAGGACCCCGGAGCTCTCTGCATTCCACTCACTGCTGTCTCTCCCATTTAAAAAAAAAACCCCATCTCATTCTTACTGTCCCTCTTTTCTACTTAAGATGATGAAATACTGAAGAGCACATAGTCATCATTATGCACCTCAAACCCCCTAAATGTGTCATGGTTGTACCTGTCAAGCAGAATAATGGCCACTTACCCTGACTCTGAAAGCCATGTTGTGGTGCAATAATATGGAAAGAAGCAGAAATATGCAAAAATTTGTTAAAATTGTGAAAACGTTTTAGATGAAAATATAAGGTAAAGTAGCCAAGCATGCCAACAACATGCTTAAAAAGGCATTTGCATGGGCTAATAATAGAAAAAACTTAATGTACAAACACACCTGCATGACACCATGACTCAGAATATTTGCCCAGCATCTCCATGGCGACACCACTCCTCCTGCCAGGAGACAGGGTCACCCACTCAGGCGAGCTCATTAGGGCTGTTGTCACTTTGGCCATGCTGCCTCTGGGTGCATTGGAAGATGACACTGCATTTGCGTGTGTGTGTTACTTAGTGCACATTTTGTGTGTGCTTCATGCATGTGTGTGTGTGTGTGTGTGTGTGTGTGTGTGTGCGTGTGTGCGTGTGTGTGTGTAATGCAGACAGTGTGTGTGAGAATAATCAGATACAGCAGGACAGCTCTGTGTTCTTAGCAGTAGCTCGCTGTCACATCTTCATGTTAGATCCCACATCCTTTATAAACAATCGGGCATGGGGGTGCAGAAGGTGAATTTTGACTCAGCAAAACAACACAACTCCCCCCACCCCACACACATACCCACCCACACACACACACACACACACACACACACACACACACACACACACACAGCTGCTCCAAATGGCACACAAAGAGATATGAGATTGATTGACTGAGATGATTTCAGAGGAGCTCTTGCCAGCAGCCACAGCAATCTCAGTATTGAGATGCTGACAAATTAAACAAATTAGAAAAAGTGAGACAAATGAAAGCAAGAACTCACAAAAGAAACTGTTTAATCTGTAATGAATATATTTCCCTGCTATATCCTCTGGGTTGCAACCATCCTCAAGGGTGCTGTCTTTATTTATAAATCAGCTCTGACTTTGTCAAAGTGTGACAAAATGTTCAATAATAGATGTGTCACAAACGTACATGCATAGACACAAATGCTAATTCGCCATTGTAAATTCAACCACGCCAGCTGTTCGGAAGAGAAAGGAATAAAGAGAATGGAAGCAACCACCCAGTATCTACTCTCACCAATAAGGCATGAAATTACATAAAGGCCCCTCCTGGGAGCTGCTCCTTTTCTAGCATGTCCCCCGGCTCAGTGAGGTAATCCAGCAGTCTGCAGGATTGATCGAGAAAGCAATACTAGTCCTCAACTCACTGATCAATCATCTTTCAATTATTTGGAATTTGGCAAACCATGTTTGGACATGTGCACCTTGTCAGTAAAGACGCCTGAATTGGCTGTACCCCCACTAATGTTTAAAGGAAACGTGTTCATTGCATGTACAGATACAGTGTGGGACCGTTATTCGCGGTCAATGCGTTCATTCTAATTGTTCGTGGCATCACCTATCCCAATGGATACATCAAGATTTCTTTGACTTACTTTTGTGTAATTATCTCAACATGATCACATTATTCATAACATTAGCTTGCATGGTCAGTTAACTACTCAAACCTGCAAGTCCGTGTGTGTGGGCATCAAAGATGTGCTGCAGTATTAACATAAATAGCACAGCTCTACCGACAAAGCATGTCCTGGCTTAAAGTAATGATTGGACAATCTTTTCATGGGGTGGGTTATGTGAGCAGTCCATTAAGGATAATTATGATATAACGGGTAATTGAATTAAAGTGTAACACCTTGATTCCAATTTAAAAAAAAAAAATTCTCTAGCTTTTACGTTGCATTGTCATTGTAGTTTGTCGTCACCTAAAAGATGCACAGATAAGTCTCCCATGGTTTGTTTCTCGTGTGCTCTCTGAAGCAAGCAGATTGTCCTGCCCACCCTCTGGAGTGGATTTGCTGTGACGCTGTCTCTTCGAGGGCCTCATGAAGGGAAGCTCGGCTCCCCTCAGAACGGCCCGGGAGCTTGTCAGTGGGCTGCCTGTCAGCACACGGTCAGGCTGAGGACGTTTGATGTACCACATGAGGACAAGAGGACAGATGGGAGGAACGGATGGCAGGGACATGAAAAAGGAGGCACAGGTGAAAATGACATTTACCAGGGAAGGAAAAGTGTAGGTACGATAATTACAAAGATTATTGTTCCGTATACATAGCCAAGATTTGTATGCGTGAGAGGTGGAAATATCCAGCTTGAGCTGCCAGAGGAATCGACAATGCATTGCCTTATCTTCACAGTAGACAACATGACAAGTAGACATCGGGTTGCTAATGAGACAAGTATTGACTTGGATCAACATTTATGGTATAACTTTGTGGTAGAGAGCTAGAAAGGTGGATGGATTTTCCAACTCAGGCCTGACAATGTCACAAAATGAAGACCTCAGGGACATGAACCATGCTGCACTTTTAAATAAGGGTCTGTCCTGAACCAAATTTTTATGATCATAAAAAAAGCATAATAGCTAGAATTCATTGGGTGTTAGTAAAGCTTGTCCAATTCCACTATAATACCATTGGTCAAGGAATAGCAATTAAAAGACTGTAATGGACCATTGTTATAACATCAATCTCATACTGATTGCAGCTTACATTTCAAAGAATATCTAAATTCAGGTATGCTCCAATGCTTTTATTTTCATTTCTCTTCACTTGGCTCTTCTCAGGCAGAGGGGTTCTCTTTCTGTCTCTGTTATATGGAGACAAGAGAAAAATAATGGCCTTTTTGGTACCTCATAATGCCTGCATTCTTGATGTGCTCATTATGTCCCGAAATAGCCAGAATCACAAAGCTGTTCCAACATCATCATGGCTCATGGAATATCCCATTTGTATCCTGCTGGGAGTCTCTTTAAAACAGGTCTGTTCTCTCACTCATTCAGGGTACTCTCCATTGTGGAAAAAAATATAAGCTAATCATACAATCCATGAGAATGGCAGCAGTACCTAAGTCCTTAGGGACCTGGCTGAGGTTTTTGTGACAGACTCAGCGTGGACCACTCAATAGGTAGGGTCAAAGATGGCTGGGGGAGATAACCATTCCACTTCTGAGATCCTTCGGCAAGGCCTTGAGCTGGAAACTGCTTTGATGTGTACAGGTAATTAACATGTAATTATTTTACATGTCTGTATTTTAAGGACGGGATCTGCTTAAATTATATTCATTTCATTAGACATGCGTGTGCAGTGCGTGCACTGGTAATGATATGGAGGTGGAATCATTTCCCATGTTTGCTGCAGTCCAGCATGTAATCAGCCAACGTGAAGTGTAGGTAACTGGCCTCTAGTCTCTGGTGCATTGGGAATGTTCCAGCTACTCTTGAGGCAATGCACCATTTGTTGTCCTAATTAAGCATGCACTGGCCACTGTGAATGAGTTCTGACCTCCATTTCCTGCACCTTTGTCTCCCCCACAGCAAAATAAATCAACCTGGAGGGATAAGCTTGACACGCAGACAGAATGGCTGGTACACTGTGGCATGCAGTTCAGACAGGAAGGGTATGGGATGAAAGAGGAAGGAGAAAAGTCAGGGGAGAAGGGTCAAATAGGATAAGAAGATGAAGAAAGGGTAGGAGGAAAAAGGGAGGAAAGAAGGGAAATAAATGCCAAATAAAAATGCAGAATAAGGCTGACATTAATGCACAGCCTTGGGGAATGCCTCTGGTAGCAATAAATACACCCAACTGTCTCTCTGAGCTCTGTTATCTGTTGCACTGTAAATACTACTGTTTTCCCAGCAAGACACAGCAACACCACTAATCTCCCCTCAGGTGACACTTGCACCTTGCTATTCTGTGGATGTTGGATGCCTGATGTTATTGCTGGTTTTATTGGTGCACGCATTCTGCTGCTGCAATCTAAGGAGTAGTCTCATACGTCCAAGGTATGACACTTAATTTTTGTTGTCCTCACACTGAAACACAATAATCGTTGGTCGATTAATTACGGATTCTATTAGTCACCACGCATGCAGGCAAGGCTGTAGGCAACATCAACAGTATGGTAATGATATGATCAGAGGAGATTTTTATGCGTAGAGAGGATAATTTTCAGGTTTTCTTTCAGTTAGTTTCAGAGAGGAATTCATTTAATTCATAAATCGGCTTTACTCCATGTGTTTCAAATCTCCAAAACAGTGATTGTAACTTGGTGTGACACATGGCTATCAGAATTATAGTAATTGTTTTATTATGAGCATGTTATTGGATAAATTCTTTAACTTACTGGTACTTCCCACACCCAAGCACGGACATGGCGTTGCATCTATGATTTCAATTTATACTCCTCAATTTTTTTTTTCATTAGCATTTGACTGAATATTGTACTTACTAGGTTGGTTTTCTTTTGCACCTTTCACCTTCTAGGCTCTACCTGATTGGATTGGCATCTAAAAGTGACACTGCCACTTCTATTGCTGCAGATGGCAGAAAATAAAGGGAAGCACAAGCACTTCCTACTGCCAGAACAATGTCAGCTGATTTAAATTGTCACGGCTTCCCTGTCACCACGGGCAGAGCTGGGGCCAGGCCTAGATATGCTTGGCTGAATATGAACAGGACAGATTGTTCAGTCACGTAACGCAACGATAGAAGCAGATCCTTCAAAGTCGCTCACTTTCACGAACACGTCCCAATGCACCGACTGGCTCACAAACATGCACCCTTCACTACGAGACACACAAACAAACACACCTATACACAGTTTAGTGGCAAGGCATGATAAATGGGAAAAGACACAAAAGTCAACAGTCAGCAGGACTTTTCTTAGACAGGACCGGGGTTGTTTTACATCACCTTGACTTAGGAGATGGAGCTGATCTTTTCCAGAGTCAGTGCGGTTCATGTACAGTACAGGTCAGCCATTGTTTTAAAAACCAACAGCTCAGAGAGGATTCCTGTATACCCGCTGTTATTTAACCTGCTTTTTGCTGACCTCTGTCACAACCCGACTGTTTCTCACTTCCCATCTTCTGGAAGGTGATGAAGGGATCCCATGTGGTTGTGAATGACACGTGCATTTATCTTGTCCACATTTGCAGATCAGCACTCCCGTCAGTGTGATGGTATATCTCAGTGAAAAGCTACTCTCAAGGGGAAATGATATACAGAACATATTACTCTCTCTCTCTCTCTCTCTCTCACACACACACACACACACACACACACACACACACACACACACACACACACACACACACACACACACACACACACACACACACACACACACACACACACACACACACACACAAAGGCTTGTGTTATCAGCACTAATCAACTGCAGTCATAAAACATATATACAGTATATGCATACGCAGACCCACACACATGTACACACTTTCATATACACAAAATGTAGTCACGGTATATGACAAGAATGGAAAACAAATAAAATTGTTTCCAAGAGTTCAATAGTTGAGCTTGAGTCAGCAGCCACGAAAATACATTTTGCTAGATTAAAGTGCACAATAAACCCAACATCATATATTACTGACATTGTTTCAGTAAACACATAAAGCTTCACGGCAGACAGGCTTTGTGAATACAGTGTGGGAAGGAATATGGTTTGTTTTATATTCCATACTATTGTCCCCCAAATAAAGTGAAACCTATGGCAAATTGTCTATAGAAAATGTGGGTTAACTTCGTTGCATACCAACATTACCGTTGCTTTATGTCATTGTAGGATGAGGTAGCACGACCAATCACATTATCAACCCTCTTGATTACATTAAACTACAGATGCTTCTCTCAAGTTATTTCAGTCCTTCTGGGGCACATGGCAGGGACATAAGCTTGGCAACCTGCAGCTTCAGGTTGGAAAATAAGGCTTAAAGTAACAGGATTGGAAGAGTTTAGAACTGTGAGAATGGATGGTGAAGGGGATTACATCTGAAATCTTTTCATCAGGCCTAGCTTAACTTGATGCCAATTTAGTGCTGTTACACAACAGGGAAAACACACAGTTTGCATGAGATTTAACTACTTTACCACTTAGGTGCTTGCTGGATTTTCACCTTACATTACTCACATTAGACAGAATCAAACAGGATATAAATCAAACTTTTTTTTAAAAAAAATCTATCGTCATTACAGTCCTTAGGCACAGCATTAAGACTTTAAATGCATTATGGATTCAACAGATGCTTTTCATGGAGTGAGAATTCCCATCAGTGGTTGAATTCCACTACATGTCAAATTGAAGTCGTCAGTTGGTGGCAAGCATTAAGTGTGGCTTCCCCAGCTGATGATGAGCTAACAAAGGAGCACAGATCTTCTTGACGACGGCTGTCAGTGTGGTGAGATATACAGGGTAATTAGTGGTTAGTGCCAGCATCCAGGACAGATCCACTGAGTGGTGGGAACCCATTGGGAAAGATTGAGAGATGCTAGCAGAAATGGCTGTAGGCTGACTGACAGTGCAGAGAAACCAGAGGGAGAAAGTGAGAGGCCAACCATAATGAGTTGCAGCTCTGGGCTTCCGAGTTTTTCCTCCTTTTTCCTGCCTCCCCCCTCATGGGTATTGCATCAAGGCTGCTTGGCCTCCACTCCAACAATGTCGCTTTTGGTGCAGTGTTCATTTTGGTGCATGCAAGTGAATCAGAGTGGACAGCCACAGAGACACGTGCATTATAATGAATCCCATTGTCTCATGTATTATGCATGTTCAGCCAGTATTATTCTAGATAATGGGAATACAAAAAAATCTCAAATTGCACTGAAAGTCTCTTTAGCTTGTGCAGTTGATGCAATTTAAAAATGCATATAGGAAGCTGAACAACAAATGAATGTGATTTTTATTTAAAAAGGCATGTCATAACACGTCATATCTACATGGGATTTTATTAAGAATGAAGATGAATATGGAATACAGAGTGGATGAAACGTTATTTTAGAGATATGAAATATGCTAATTGATAATAGATATGACACACATCTTGTGTGATCTCATATGTTGTACACATCTCCCCCATGAGCAGGGATTTACTGATGAATAAAGCATGATATGAGGTCAATGTGTTGGGAAACAACTGTCTCCTGGGATCTCTGTGTGCTAATGAACATCATGCACTGTTGAGCCATTAGTTGTACATGTCTGGTGAAAAGTGCAAAAGAGGTACTGGTGATGTGCATGTGAATGGTGTGGTTAGGTGTCTTTTTGGTACCACATCATAGTGTTATGGTTGACATGTACGTCTATTTGGCTTTATTAAGATGATAACTGCAATTCATCCATCAACACCTGGTTTAAAATTCCAGGCCCTGCTTGGACAAGTCACAGTTGGACTTTCACCAAGAAGCCCAGCTAATATCTGTGACATGTAGTGCGACTCGGTCAATAAAGCTACTCACACACACGCACACACACTATATATATAGAAATACAAATAATAAAAAAATATACATGGGGACTATGAAGTCAAACATCTAAAATGTTGCTGCTGTTTTCTTTGTTTTTATTCTGAGGAGAGAAAAAAAATTCACAACTCTGACTTTTTTTCAGAATTTATTATACAGTATTTACTAGCAAGCTGAATTCTAGGTTAAACTCACCTTCATCAAACTTTTTCAATCATTAATTTAAATTAATTGGTGATTGTGGCATATCTGAAGCATTATTTCACAAATAAAGAGAGTCTTTTAGATGACAATCATGAGGGATTCTTTCTCTATGTGACAAGATATAGTTAACAATTTTGCATTAACTACTGGGGTTGCTGTCTTTTTTTAATAGCTATTTTGTTTGTAAATTCACCATTAATGTCAAAATAATCTAAAGGACTTTTAATACTTGATATTCATCTTAAAAGATATGTCGATAGCTTGACCTGTTGAACATATATGTGGAAACTACACACTCCTTGTTTTTAAAAGACTAGTGTGATACGTTTCTTTATGTGAATATTTTTCTATTTAGTTAATCTACATAGTTTTAACAATCTGTGTGTAAGGTAGATAATATTAATACTTTTTATATGTATAAAATGCAACCTAGAGAGAGAAATGAGAACCCGGACTCCTCATTGATATTGCACTTTGTTTGCATTTTTACAGAAGAATGATTTATTTTATTGGTTTGCATTGGCAGGGACCAGAAATGTAATAATATCAAAAGTGTTATGTGCTCAAAATCAATACTAAAGGGGGAAATGTCTTAGCAAGCAGTCAGGTCCATGAAATAAGGTATGCAGCACTGAAAATAGAGTGGGAAATAACATAAAAGAAAATATTGTGCAAATTATATTAAAGTGACAATTGAAATTACCCAGTTTACCTCTATAATTAGGAAAATGACAGAGACTGGAGCTATTGAAATAAATCAAGAGGAGACCCTAGTAGCACTGGGATGTTGAATATTGAACAGTTCTAATCATTTTGCCTATGAGGACAAGATTGATTCAATCACCAAATCACAGCTGTCAGGATTCATGGTTACTAAATCAGAGCAGCTAAAGATTTACAGCCAGGTTACTGTCTAATCCCTCACACTGGACGTTCTACTCAACTGGTGCACAACTTTAGCAGAGATCTTGGTAAAACATGTGGACAAAACACTGGTTACAAGATGTTTTTTATAATACTGGTGTGTGATAGTAAATATTTAATTTTGAACATACCCCAAAACTGAAAAATGGAGGTAACAAAAGCATACTTGGGATGAAATTTAAAAAAAATAAACATCGATATTGAGATACAAAGGTGTTTGTGGTGATGAGGATATTCTACAGGCTTATTCTATCGAAACAGCAGGTAAGTTATAAGAAAAAGATCTTGATTTACCAGTCAATCTATATTTCTACCCTCACCTATAAAACGGCCCTCCTCCATAGTGAGTCTGGGCTGTTTCTTAGAGAAATGGTAAAGAGCTCATTCAATCGGGAGGAGCTCAGAGTGAGGTGCGGCTCCTCCACTGGAGGGATTAGATTCTGTCCGGCATTGTTAAGCCTTGGATAACTGGAAGATATAGAATACAAATATAAAAATTAAAAAGTTTTCACTAGGGATGTCAGTGTTTTGATCGACCAAAACACTTTCTCTGGTCACCAACTAACTCACTATAAAGGAAAAAAAAAAGAAAGAGATGCAAGCAGTTGTTTCCTTGTGATCTGGAGTTCACTTGAGTCAACATCCTTTGGCAAATCACAAAAGCGGGATTCTCTCTGAGGTTGTTGGATGTGTGCCAGGCTCACTGTGAAGAATAAAATTGCATCACTTAGCCAGACCTGTTTCCACACTTCACTGTGTCAGCGTTGAAGAAAGGAGGTAATGGACTGTATCTCCCAATCAGCAGTGAGGGAGGTAGTGATGTATCTTTTGTTATCTGGTCTGTTTGGCTTCATTTCAGGTCATTCATCCTCTGCTTAAAGTATGTCACCCTATGTCACAACATACTGCACTGGTGTTATCTCGTTGAAACCATCACCATCTACTGCACTGATTGGCAGCTTCTCACCTTGGAGGGATGTGCAACACTCTTGCACTCCCATTCTAGCCACAACATGATTTTTGGCAGTGAATCCATATCACCTTGATTCACTGTTTCATTTTTACCTCACAATCCTGTGAAGCTGCAGACACTATGATGTGTGTGTCTACCTAACAGGCCAAATACATACTTGTGCATCCCTGATTGACATCTATTTACCAAACATGTTCTGTATTTTGGATCATCCTGACAATCTGAACATTTCAAAATACTTCAGCAAGACACCATCATTTGAGGTCTCAAATGCTATTTTTTGTATTCTTTCTGACATGTTTGACAAAAAACACCACCATAAATAACATTCCAAATGAATGGGTTGGACTCTAGATTTATTTTCTCCACGGTTGCATTAAATGGAGCATCGCCCATCCTTGTTGTAACAACTCTGATGTGACATGTTTCATTCGTGCTGTAGGTTTGATGTCCGTAATCTCCATCCTGGCTCACTTCCCAAATGCTTCATCAGAAAAGAGGTTGGAAGGAGGACAATGTGTTTTTGTGTTTTGTCAGTCACAGACACAATTCTTTAATCCATACTTTTGAAATGACAAATTGGCAAAAGATGAAAAAGGCAAATTTGGACTTGCACATGAAACAGCAAACAAATCGAAAGCTTCAAGTGGCAAACATTTGAAATCAAATATGGTGGATACCCATGACTTTTTGCATTACACTGTACATAAAAATAAGGATTCACTATGACTACGAGCTCCAATTGGTCAAATTTGTACAGGGTGGTAAACTAGTTATAGCCAAAACAAACAATGACAGGCTCAAATCCATTTAACGCGCACCGGTAGCTGAAGGGGGAATTCGTGTGGCGTCTCTCTGCACTTGTTAAAGCAATGATTAATTGTTTCTTCCCATATTGTCATGGATACAGTTACTTAGATTAGTCTCTTTTTTTCTCTTTCCTGAAGGCTAAAACAGTCCTCTCAGGTATTTCCGTTAATGAGTCAGTCTGCTTTAATAACAATGGAACAGTTTCAGCACCAGCTCTCGCTAAAGATTCCACTACCACTTATCTGAATTCTCAGTTCAGGAGACTTTAATGTGGCCAGAAAGGCCTCAGAATGATGGTGAGCTCTCCACATCAAAGAAAAATAATAAATGGTTTTTCTGAGGGCTTTTCTCAAAGAGAAGGGAGGAGAAGAGGCTGATAAAACACGGCAGAACTGCATTGCAGACACTGAGATTGATATCGACCTAATAATGCACAGAAGCCCCTTGATGTACCTTCTCTTTCTCCGTCTGCCTCTCTCTTTCTGTCCTGCCTCTCTTTTCACTCTGTCTGTTTCTTCAGTGCTCCCAGACTCTTTTTAAGGGCTGACTTTGCACCTTCAAGGAGAATGCAGAAACTTATAAAAGTACACTAAGTTATCCCAAACAGTTGCTTTCAAGCACGGCTATGCAGATATGTCATCGACCGACACTTCTTCATAGTCCGAGAAGAATGAGGAAAGAAGGACATAGAAGAGTGTTAGGGGGGAAAAAAACAACAGCAAAATATACAACAGAAACCCTGATAAAAGCCGGAGAGGAAGTGTGACTCATCTAACTCAGCAGAGGAAGGATGAGCAGGTGATGAATACAACAGGATGCCATCCCAGCACCCTGGACAGCTTTTCTAATGCACTTCCTTTTTTTTGTTCCCCAGAGCACCATGGAAACATTGCAACAGCCCAGATGAGTCGTAGCCAAAGCAAACTTATATCAAACTTTACCTTTTCTGTTGAGTCACACACTTAAAGAAAACACCAACATTTTTTGCTTGTTTCACTAATTGCACCGTATACTGTACACCAAAAACACACTGTGTATTAGATTTATAAGGTAGTCACTCGACCAGTAACAAAAGGTTTTATGCAGGAATCTAAAAAACGTGTCCACTCTGGGGAAAAAAGTTATGTTGATGACTATACTTTGATAAAATATATTATTCTGCGGATATTAGATGTACCTAATAACCCCATATGTACAACTGTGGCGAGAATAGCTCTTTTAGCCAATGTAGCCCTGGAGCTGTAAATGAAGCGCCCCTATTCTCGTCTTGGTCTCCAGGCTGTTTTGGACGCAGTAGTTTTGAACAGTGTACAGATGTTAACAGATATTAATTATGAACAGTCAAATTCGATTTATTCATACGTGCTATACATAATACGTGTTATGTTAACTGCTTCCAAGTTAAATATAAAAGTCAATCAGTTTACTGATTTGAGTCACAATGCCTAGCAATAGTACATAACAGACAAGTCACAGTCTGCCTCGCGTTTATGCTGTGCAGTATTATAATCATGTCCATCTTCTCACTAATGTATACATTTTATGTATACTTTGTGCAAACATATAAAATATTTGATTTGCATCATAGAAAATGGAAATGATGGATGACTTTTATTATGTTATTATTGTTATCTACAGACAGGTGAAAGGCAGATCTAATGAGCTCCCACCCTCGCCCCGGAGTCATCTGGGGAAAGATCAAAGCATTCACAGACACGCACACACACACACATACAAGCGCGCAGGTTGTGCTGACTAGACGACAACATGAATGAGAAAATGGGTAGCAATTAGGTTGCTCCAGAAAACGTTGAAACAATCAATAAAAGGATTATGTCTCCAGTATACAGAACAAATGAAGTGATGTGCTCTTACATAAAATATGATTAATGACCTGCAAAGGTGAAGTTTCCTACCCTTACATGTCAATAAATATATTCATGGCAGCTGGACTACAATTGTATAATTTGTAAAAACCAGTCAAGGTCTTCATTTCATCCCAAAATGCATAAATATAAAACATTTTTATAGAGGCCTCTGTGTAACCTGAAATGCTCCGTGCACTAACAGAAGTTAAAAAAGTTGATGGTGAAATGAGGAACTGAAAGCTGAAATGAAACCATTGGAAAACAGGATATGTGAATGAGGAAGGTGAAGGAAACATCCAAGATCAGAGGGAGAGGAAATCAAGCCAGAGGAAGAACCTGTGGTCAGTCCCCTTGAAGAATATATTGTGGAACAAGATTTTTTGCAAGATTGACCACGCAATTGTCCTTTGACTTTTGAGATTGAGTGGGTGAGAAAAGAGACTTGCAGAAGGAATACTCAACAGCATGAAACGATTTCTCCTAAAACAGATTCAAAGGGAGAAAGTCTCAAAAACCCAATGTTTCAACATCCAACCCACTTCAGTAAAAATTTCTCCAGTGTGCTGACATTTAAACATTCTCCCATATTTCACAGCCTTTTTCCAGCATACTGCAGCATTTATACTAACATACATACAGTACAGACTCAAATTCATGTTTCAAACATCAGCATGGGGCTGAATGTTGAATTGCCACAGTTATGGTAATTATGCATTTGTATTGGTTGTGTATAATGTCTCTGTTGGTGCAGTGTTGCCGGGGTGTGATCGGTGAGTGTGTTCTCTGTTCTGCTCTGCACAGGACAGGTGGGTAACTATGCAAGTGGGATGACAGGTTACGCTGCTGATGTCGGTCTTTTTTAGAGGTTAGAGCGCAACAGGACCGGAGAGATTCTCTGCGTCCACCCGCAGACATGAAATATCTGTCATGACACCATGTTGAGAGGGGGGGGAGGACCATAAAGAAATCTGCTGACGCAAGCGGACATCAACTTCTATTAGTGAACCATCGGTAATGTCATTTTCACTGGACAGTCTTGTGGTGCCTGTTTTCCTTTTCAGCTGTCCTCTGTTAAAGAGAGGTGTGTGTCGCAAGCTAAATGTTCAGAAAGCAGTTCCATACTTTCATGTATGTTTACTTTAAAACATTGCAGGATGATGTTGTTTTTATTTGCCACAAAATGTCTGATTTGGAGCTCTGGCCTCACTGTAGAGTCTGTCATTGGGTGGGCACGGGTCACCAGTTATCATCAATAACTCTGACAGCTGCTTTTTTGACAGCAGTTTGGTCAGATTGTAATAAATGGCAGGAATGGCAGGCAATTTTCACATTTTTACTGAATGCTCTGCACTTTGTATAAAATCCATAAAAATCTTCGAGACAAATGAGAATCTTATAATATAGATGGAGCTGTAGGAGGTTCGGTTATGCTTCAACAAAATGCTTCAGCATCTCATGCTTTTAGACGTCTACATGATGTTAGAGAAAACCGGACTCATCGGACAAAGCCACATTCTTGAACTGCTCCCCGGAACAGTTTCAATGCTCAGGTGCTTATTGTTGGTGTTGAGCAGGGTTAAGGGTTAATCTAAACCATTATTTAAGTAATCTACTTTATCTTATCTCACACTTACAGCTTATATCTTATTGCATTAAGCATATGAATGATGTCGACCCTTGCTAATCAACAAATTTCAGTGGTTTATTCAAAAGCAATGCTGGTAAAATTACAACATCAATCTCTTTGAATAAAACAATATGCTAAAAAAACCTTTTTGTAAACATGTGAGGCCTGACCTTTGAATATTTGTGTTGTAGGTTATGGGACACATACCTTGTGGAGACATGCATCTTAAGGGGAGGTTGATGAGATGACTGAAGTCTAGTGTGTCTCATCTGCTTCTCAGGAACCAGCCACACCCACTGCCACACCCACTGCCACACCCACTGCCACACCCACTACCACATCACCTGACCTGCCGGGAAAAAAGTGAGAAAACACAAAAAGGCCAAAACAAGCAAAAGAAAAAAAACAGCATCGTGACACCTTGATTCATATCATACAACATAGCTTGACTCAAGTCTATAAAACATCAAAAAGATTCATAGTTGAGTGAGTAAAGGTGTATGAATCAATAATAAAATGCTAGCCATTCTAACTAGCATTCCCCAAGAACATTTTATTTGTTTTAGTAATTACTATGATCCTTAATATATTCATAACAGTGTGTTATAATATTCTTGGCCGCAAAGCTACATGAAAAGGACTGAGAGCAAGACGATCTCTCTGGGTTCTGATGAACATCTAAAGTTGTCCATTCTATTCCTCATAAATAAAATGTGCCATGAGGAATGAAATGTAAGACGAATAGATACACAGATGTAAAACTTTAAACTAATTGACTAAATAATATTGGATAGGTTTGCTAACACCACTAACATGTGTGTGTGTGTGTGTGTGTGTGTGTGTGTGTGTGTGTGTGTGTGTGTGTGTGTGTGTGTGTGTGTGTGTGTGTGTGTGTGTTTGTGTGTGTGTGTGTGTGTGTGCGCTTGTTTGTGTGTGTGTGAATGTAATAAACGTGGTTTGAGGTTTCAATCTGCGAACAGTCATTAATCCCACCTCGAGGGCCAATAAAATCAGTAAAGCAGAGGCTATTAAGAGTGATCCGAATGCGGTACATAACAGCCGCAGGGACAAGCAAATACTCTGATATGTTTTCTTCAACCTTCTGACCTATAGTAAAAAAAAAAAAATCACACTTTTTCTTTCCTAAATGTGTCCTGCTGCTCAACTATTTGTATAAAGCATATACTTAAATTCAAACGCAGAAACAGAAGTAGAGGTTATAGAAAAAATGCAAGGTCATTTTTTATGATTTGAAAGGAATAGATTCAAGCAGCACCATTAGGTTCTAGGCTTTGTTCGTCTTTACACACATTATGTTTAATCTCACACAGGTTAAGGGAGGAACTGTTGTTTCTTTTGATTTATGATAGAGAGGATCCAGAGGTCCACAACACATGCTCTGAATAGAAGTGAGTAAAACACAGTCCCTGATGTGAAAAGGTCAAGGTTTGTTTTCCAAAAGGTCTTGGTGTTCTGGATGAGGCGATGGAACGAATCACATAGAAGGAAGAGGGCGTGGCTTGCAGACTGAGATAGCATCCTGCTAGTTTCCTTGTCCCTCCAGCAACTTTCTGGGCCTCTCTGATGGTTCTATTTCAAGACCAGCATACCTATGGATAGATCAATGCATATCCAGAGTGCACAGTGAGTACTTAACATGTACCCTATCTACAGTACTGCTGTGAAGCACAGGGATGAATGGTGTGCTGACTCCACGGTGTTCTGTTCCCAGGTGAGAGATTTTCAACTTTGGAGCCCGCCCTCGAAGAGTAAAGGTGATATTTACGTGACACTCAAATATAACTAATCTTGGGGAGAAGGCATACAAATGTACATCTTTTCTCAGGAAAGAGACAAGATGATGGCAATTTTTCTTTTTTGACAATGCTAGGAGGCACAAAGTGTTCTCAACAACAGCGTTAGCTCACAGTCGGCATCATCATGCACATGTCGGCGAGGACAGAGGATGCCTGTCATGCTCTCACTGAAAAACCCAGCATAGTCTGTCAGCTGTTTTCCCCATATAGGTTTCAGGGACTAGGAATCAGAATATAATGATAAATAGATAGAGAAGGACAGAGACAAGAGAAACAGAGAGACCAAAGACAAAGGCAGAGACTCTGACTGAAGGGTTTGAGCAGAGGAAGAAAAACTAGACTAAAATAATGCAAAAAAAAGCCCTAAGATATGCAACAGCGGGTAGATAACAGCAGTAAATGTACAAGCATCAGCACGAATACAAAGTTTGGAATTTGTGATGCAGCTGCATTTAATAAGCACTATCTTTGGGCATGGGTAGGAGGAGAAGATAAACCCTGGTGATGTAAACTTTTGGTGGTTCTGGTGGATGTGAAAGCTCAAGACAGGATTAGATTGAATCCTTTTATCAAAGCTTATCGTTAATACACTCAACGAACTGGAGTTCGCCTTAAATTATCTCGGCATTATGAAAGGGCATCAAATCTGGCTTGAGGATGCCGTCTGCTATCTCCTCCACTGTTACATATTTTTCTCCACATCCTGGGGAAAAAAAGGCTTGAGTGTGATTAGACTTTTTGGTGTTATCCCGACTCCTTCAGCAACCAGTGGGATACACACCAGCTAATGATGATATTAACAATTAACAAGCTTATAATCAGCCCTGCCGAGAAGAACATCAGTCTTCTACTATTAATCTACTGCATGTGCAGCTGCTACAGGATGCATTAAGTGAACATTGATCTTACGTATTATACAGATTCATTTATATTATATCTAGCCTATTGTGTTCGTTATTTTCTTGCAAAAGGTTTAAACTTTGTGTTAATGTCTGATTGAAAATGACCAACTGATCATTATACATATTAGAATGTACTGAAAAGTGATGTTATGAGAACATTGGGGCAAATTTGACAGCAAAAAAGACATTAAATGTAATTTTAGGTTGTGACGATAAATTAGAACACCTTAAAGACAAGGATGCTAAACATTGGTCCAAGGAATATGTCCCCTCAATCACATCCTCAAATTCCGGAGCTGCAAACATAATGATAGTCACCTTTCTTTGGTACTTTTGTCACATTATACTTTATTACGATATTCACCAATGTCATCTTGCCGCCTTGTCATTTTATAGCTACATTGCAGCTTTCACAGAAAGTGTCTTTTGCTCAGCATCATTCCTCATGAGTGAAATATGGCATGTATTTTCTATTAATATGACACCTGTAATGAAACTCCTACCAAGTAGACCTGTAGACTGTTTGTGAAGTCAAATATCAAAGTGACATCATGCTTTCAAAAAAGAAGAACAAAAAATTACCATGTAATTAGTGGCTGTTATATTATGGTGTGTAAAGCGGCGGGTGTAAACCACCATTAAGGTGCTATGAAGATCCACAGCTCACTTTATAGGCTTGTTGGCAGATTGGCCTCCATGCAGGCAATTTTTCAAGGGGTCTATCAATATCCAATGGCAACGCAGGCTCTGAGGGCAACGTAGTGAGTGATGAACACCGCTCTGTCTTCATGCAGGGAAGGCTAATGGGAAAATAGTTCAAGCACCCTCTCCTGTACTGCACACATGATTACAGATACACAGAGATTATAAAGACATTGTGTTAAACGGCCGCTGAGGAGCAGAATATGAAGTCCAGCTCTATGGTGCTGCATCACCAACATAAATACTGTAATCTTCAGCCTGCTGATATTTGAAAGAGCGGTAAAAGATGAGATTGAGTCTCCCTGACAGGGCCTACAATGAGTGGGTGGATGTGGCGGTGGGTGGAGAAAAACTAGTGTGCAGGGGGTTGACAGAGTCAAGGTTCCCCAGAGGGGTGGGGGGGCTGGATGGTAATATGGAAACAGGTGTAATTAATCTCCGGATGGGTGAGGGGATTGTGGGCAGGAGAATGTCTGTGTCTTGACTCTCTGTGGTGGGGTGTTTCGTGATGACCCCCCCCACGCTTTCCTCACCCTGAGCCCCTGGGGCCATCCTTCATTCTTATTTATGAGCTTCCACATGGACACTCAGCTCTGCTGTACCACCTCTACATCGATCCCTCAAGGTCGACAAGGAGCTCAGCTGCTGCCGGTGAGCTGTATGCATGACCGGCGATGGAAGGTGTGGTTGGCGCGTGCACGGGATCATGTGTGTGAAAGGCAATGGCGGCTTTGGACAGTATTTCCATCTACATTGCTTCGACTGATGTTTACCTTAGAACAGCCAAGCTGTAAAACCCCAGGGGGGCCACACCCTTGTCATGCTGCAGAACCACATCAGGATGAGGTTTCCTCACAGGAAACACGGGCAGTTTGCAGGGTTAATTAAAGCCTGCTAGATGGGTTGGCACTGTTTGAGAAATGAATTATAAGTAACCTGTATCAGAGGTAGATGTGTCATGGGAGGTAATTAAAATGCCACGATGCCCAACGACTTTCACCCCTTGCAGCTCAAGCTTTTCTACTTCATAATGCTGTTTTTCGTACGCCAGAGCTTTAGCCTGTCACATCTGTCAGCTACTCGAATGACTAATCTTTCAAGATCTAGTGCTTCCTATCATCTGACACACATGCTTGCCTGGTACATAATAACTTGGGCAACAAAGTCTTCATTCGAGCTGTGAGCAAATGTCTGTCCCATCATCCCTCCTTTGAAAGAACACTGTGACCTTTGCGAATAACAGTTGCAGCCGGAGATCAGAGGCTAGCATGGGGAATAGTGGAATTCACTGTGACCCAGCAAGGAGATTCACGCTGCGGGTAAGGAATTTGCTGCTTTCCCCTCAAGGGGGGCACTGATGCTGGGTGGGTGAGTGACGCAGAGCTCATAAAACCCCTGCGGACTGAGGCGCTACATTTCATAATCTTACTCATGTCGCTCTGGAGCTTCTGTGTGACTGTCAATCTGTGAGTCACACCGAGCTTTTAGTTTCCTGCAAACAGTGTTTTCCATTCGTCTCCGGCTTTTGACTTTCATGAAGAGAGATGATCATCTGCTCTTCCTCAGGGGACCAAATAAAAATACTGTATGTGTGAAGAAATTTTTGTGTTCTAGCTCAACAAAATGTTTAGTTAACTGAAAATCCCCATCACCTTCTACTTTGTGAGCAAGATAAACTGGAGACAAATTCCTTGTTTATATCAATGAAACTTAACTTTGGAAGTCATTCAGTAACGCTGGAACACCAGTGCAGCAGAGAGGCGCAAGAGATAATCTCTCTGCAATTTAATAGAAGATATGCTTAAACATATTTAGTTTTCACTTTAAGGCTAATGTTACAATTGATGACATTATTAATTCAATTAAATGAGTGGACATCATATAAAAATATTTGCAGATAATTTGCCTTTTTTTTCCTTTAGAGTTTATAAACCAAACTAATTAACTAAATAACCAGCAACTTCTTCGATTACATTAAAGCACAAGTTCTCTTCCAACCCGTGCCCTGAAACTGGACGAGGAAAGAACATGAAAGGTGGACTGAAATAAAAAAGTGGAAAAGAAGAGTGAGTTTTGCTCTACATCCTTTACAGTTGACCAGGCTGTTTTCATGTTTGAGCAATAAAATAAAAAAAACAGTAATTTTTCTAAAATTGATCTGTACTCTTTCTTATATACTTCATCAAGTTGTGTATTTAAAATTTGATGATAAGACGTGTCATAACGAATATAAGTCCTTTGATTTTCCAACTGTGCAGACTTTTAAAAACTGTTGCGCCGTTCTGACAAACGTTGTCATCATGACCCTACTTAAATGTGGTTAATTTGAATTATTCAGTAACATTGCATTGCATTACTGGTTCACTGGTTCAACATGAGAGGTTAATCAGCCAATGTGATCTTCATTCTTTTTCATTCACCATAGAGCCAATGGCGCGTGAAGATGCCTCGCATCACTCATCAAGTTCAGGAGCGTGCTAATGATGCAGCCATTGCCTTAATTCCATTTGCATTGGGAAAGCTATCTACCAGGCACATGAACATGAAAACCATTACGGTCAACTTATAGACGTGAGAGTGAGGAGCAGTTCACCAATGGCAATGGCTTCAGTAAGTGTCTGGTGTGTGGAAAACAACTGTTAAATGTTTTTACTTGTAGCAAATAACCTTTTTGCATGCTTCTTTTTAATAACAGAACCTTTACGGAGTGAAAACTGTCATTTAGCAATTTACAAATGGCAGAACAACAAGACAGAAAGAAAAACAGGTGTAGTCTGTAAATATGTCTGAGGAGATAATTTGAAATGAATCATCTCTGAAATTAACCAATAAATTGCAGCAGTAGCAGCCCACAGTCAAAAATAATGGATATTGTAGATATGTTACAGATACGTTGTAAATACTGTTATACAACTGAGAGAAAATTTAGAAATTTAGCCCACTTTTTTTACAAACAACTTATTTTTTTAATATATATAGTTTTGTACCAACTAATCTGCTTGTATTCCCTCCCCATAGGATGTCATATCCCTGAACTACTTCATCATACAGTGCATCTTGTCTTTACCTAACAAATGGAGACCTTCAGGTGACACAATGTGAAAGACATAACTGTCTGTCTGTCCATTCATCCATAATAAATCATCCGTCCATTCATACATAATACTGTCAAAGCACGCACGTATTCAGTTACGCTAATATCTCGTCTCAGCACTATTTGACTGGCTCACAATATGCTAGCAAACAAAATCAGCTTATGGAACCAATATGGGCTGCGTTGAGTAGAGACCGAGAGGAGCTTGAAAAGAGCTTTGTTGGGGAAATTGAAGAATGCTGAGAATAAATGTTTGTGCTATAGGATGTGCTGGCCACAGTGTGCTGTGTTTGTGAATAAATGATGAAGAGGAAGAAGGCCCTGTCCTGCTGAGCTTGTCAGCTTTGGACAGCGGTGTGTGTGTGTGTGTGTGTGTGTGTGTGTGTGTGTGTGTGTGTGTGTGTGTGTGTGTGTGTGCAGAGCTGACAGAATAGCTTGCCTGGTTAACTTTATACATTGGTACCTTGTACGTCAATGTCAACGCTTGGACGGCAATAACTTTTCTCTATATTTCCATAGATACAATATGTAGACACAAAGCAGATTCCCCAATCCACCTTAAACACATCAATCATCTCACTGTGTTTACTTGTCCTTCCATTACTTTACTGTCCATAAAGTGGTGTGGATTCACATTGTTTTGCAAGGCATGCAAGTATTTCTACACTCCTGAATGGACATATACGGTATTTTCAAGGGTTTAATTTGAGAATAATTGTTGAAATGCTAATAAAAAATTTCCCCGTCAAATGCTAGTAGTTGAAAATAATCTGGAGAATTCCTTCCAGAGGTGCAACAACTTTGAGATGTTTCAATCATGTCGTACAGGTGGAGGGGCTGACAGGCCAGTTTCTGTCAGCATTAACCGAAATGTTAGCAGAGCTGAAGTCAAAACAATCACATGGCAAGAAAAACAAATCATCTAGTGTTATGCCCTCATGCATTAAAATTTTTATAGATATTTTCATTAAAGCATTTGTTACTTTCACATAACACATAAGGTTAAACAAAATACAAATGCATACTTAAAAACACTGTACTGAAAAAAAGCCAAACAAAATCAGGAACCCAATCCCCCACAAATTAAAAAAAAAATTAAAATTAAAATAAAAAGTATTGTTCCTCTTTTGCTCAATTTAAAAAAAAAGCCTTTAAAATGTTTCAAAGGTTCATTGTTCATGTACAGGTAGTATAGGTAGTAATTCCATAAATGAGCCCCATATTTTTTGATACAGTCAATTTTTGATGACAGTTGTGAAGTGTTTGTGTTTCCACATTCAAGTAAAAGCTGTGTGGGATACACTTGCAGCAGCTGGTGGTTTTCTAACAGCTAATGCAATACAGAAACAGAAAAATCATCTCAAGCGCTTGTCAAGGGCTTCTCTCTTGGTTGTGGCCACTTAGGTCTGCAGTTTATACTCTTAGTCTCTGGGAGCTCTTCATTGTATGCTCTGGGTACATTTGAAAGACTCAGACAGTCAGGGCAGACAAGAAGGGCTATGTCACCAATCACTGGTTTAATTTGTTGCCTCATGTACAGCACATAAAGCTAATATGTCAGGAAGTCGAGAACAGCTGTAGGCTGTCATCTTTTGCTGTCATTTTTTAATGATGGTAAGATGATGTCACAGGTGCAGCGATGACCTGTTTTCAGATGATAAATTTCCTTATGAATAAAAAAAAAGTATCATAAACAGAAAACAGACGTAGAACGAGCTGGCTGTTCTGCAGTAAACCAGGAAGAATAAAGTAATCAGCAAAGGAATGGTTAACGTTGGCTTTCTTCTGGAGTTCAGTTCATGTACTGTATTTGTGGATGCAAAAAAAAAGGTTAATGTGTTTATGGAGTATTTATGGAGCAGTTTTTAAAAATATTTGGAAAATTTAATTTAGACTATTTTCATGTTATCTTATATCACATATAAAGTTCATAAAGAATCAATTCAATTTGCCATTACCCAAAGTACCTTCTTTTCATTGCTATTTGAGTCCAACCAGGTCAAACCCTAAGACTTCAAAAATTCTTAATATGATTGAAAATTGTCATATGAATAAATAATGAATGCTCTGCTGTAGTTTGTAAATGACTTGATTTAATAAAGTTATCTTGTATGTGACTAAATTGTTCAGTTTCTTTAACCAGTATATTTGATCACGAGGGGCTGGAGCCCATCCCATCTGACTTTGGGAAGGAGGCGATTTGTCCAGGGTTCATCCTGAACAAGTCAGTTTATCACATTCATTTTATAATCAGAGGAAGCTGGAAATTTTAGAGGGAACTCACAAGGACATTGGGAGAACACGCAGAGGCTACACAAAACAGCTCCGGCAATTTCCATGAAGGCCTAACAGATGGAATGTCAGCATAACCACATGGAAATTATCATCAGAAAATGGAACAAACATATGTAAATCCTGTCAATCTGCAGTTTCACGCATTCAGCTGACACAGTGTACAGCATATACAATTGGTAATACAAAGTACCTATGTAAATATACAGTAAATGTCCAACAGTGTGATAGTTGGCAGAACCACAGCTGAGTTTAAGATGACAGCTGTCAGTCACTGTGTCTTTTGCTCCAGAATGGATTAGTCTTTGCATTGGCAAGCACCTAATTACCCTCAACTGCTACTCATTCAGATTCTATGAATATTTAATGCAACACAGTAATGAAATTGTATAGAAGTAATTTTGGCGCATTGTGGTTTGACAATTATGCAAAGCAAAACTACAATTATTGAACTGCACATGCAATCGCAGCATGAGGCGATTTGATGCGATAGTTATTAAAACTTGGCCAAATTATTGATAGTAATAATAACAGTGCAACACCCACTCACAGTTGAGGGATTTAAAACATGATGAACATAGAGTTCTTATCATATATTTGTTGAGTAGTCACATTCCCAAACCACAGTGTAAACACCTTTAATAACTAAAACAACAGAGGACATGGTAAACACATAATTTATATTCTAAATTACTGTCTAGCTAGTGAGGGAGGTCTTACTTAGCAAACCATGTTAAAACCAGGTTATTAAAGTTAAATCTGTGATCTTTTGGTCAACATAGCAGATTTGATGGTGGATGATGCTTTAGGTGTATAAGCCACCAATTTGTGTCTTTTTTTTTTTTGGTGAAAAGCAACACAAAAAAAAGACATCAAAAGGCTTGTTCACTGATTTTCAGCTGCGTGTTCACATGCATTGTCCCAGACAGGTATTGATCTACCGAAGAGGTAGAAAATCAATACCTTTTACATGAATGCACAATAAGCAGTTTTTCAGTGTGTATGCACATGCAGTATAAGGACAGAAAGGGTAAAATGCACAATACTGTAACAGTGAAAATGCACACACAGGCCCATACTGTAAGGTTACAGCACACAGTTTATGCTCCCGCTGATCTTCATGCGTGTCTAAACTCTGTTATTTATGTAAACTACTTTCTGGATTGCAGAGGAAACATTGACAGTAGCGTGTGTTTAGGACAGGAACCTGTAGCCTCATTAATCCTGAGGGTAAGAAAGTTGGACCGAGCTTGCCGCTTTCTGCTGGTGAGATTTAAGAGGTCCCCAGATTAAAGCCTGGGATTTGATTTCTCCAGAGAATCATGGCTGACAGTAGCTTATAGGTTCCTGATGAGTCACATTAAAACCATCAAAACCCGTCTTTCGGTTTCTGACTCACACATCTCTCCCCCCTCTTACTATCCTCTGCCGAGCCTTCCCTTACATCTCTTTGTCTCTTGTCTTGGTGACTTGATAGACGTGTAGAGTAGTCAGAGGCCCTCTGACGGATTGGTTTTAAATTAGATGTTTTTATATTTGACAAATGGCCAATCAGATCAGATAGAAATGGACAGACAGGGAGACGCCTGCGTTGATGTAGATATACGAGTCAATGAGCCGCCATGGCGGAATTAACAGATCACAAAACCAACAACCTCATCAGCAATCAGCTGTATGTCCGGATGGAGATTTGGCAGATGTTCATGAAAGGTTTCAGAGCTTGTATGGTGATATAAGGCTCTGCGACACAATTTCTTAGCGTTAATAAAATAATTTAACTGTTTCAATGCATTACAACTTGCGAGAGTGAAATCAGACACAATAAACCAGTACAATCCACCGACAATGTTTAATGACTGTTCATTAGTTTACAAGAAAGGAAGGGCTGACACATCAAATAAATTTTAACCAAATTAGAACATTACATCATTGTAATGATTATAAATGAGCTGGTTTTTTCCCCCCAAAGCACATATACAAACACAGTACAAACAGAAGGGGAGATGTTTTATACTCTCTATATATAAACGGGCTTCTGGACCATCGATAATGGCTTCCTTTAAACTTTTGAGCAGGGAATAAATTCACATTTATCCCATTTACAGCGACAAAAAGACGGCTGCTCAGTGTGGACGTGTGCCAAAAATTCAGGTCAGGTTGAAAGTTAATGCTAGCAATGTAGACTGTAGGTTACCCGTAAAAATTCACTCAGCAGAGGTAGGTAGAGATGTAAAAATCAGAGAGGGAATGATCCCTCGTATCCCCCCAACAAATCGCACCGTGCCTGTTTATTATAATGATCAGGTGTTACCTAATGCATCTTGGTTTTCACAGAAGCTTCACCACTGAAGTTCTGTTTGTTGTCCACAGCTGGCTGTTTCAGACGCTTTCCTTTGAGATTATTTAACACCGGCGACTTCACAGAGCTGCTGAAACCATGAGTGTGTTTTTAAAATGAGAGACTGATGTTTAGACATGAGCACAGGCAGCTCTGATGGTAATTAAGGTTTTGTTTTCTGCAACTCAGCTACATGGGTCAGCTGATTCCAGGTTTATGTGGTGGAACGGTTTATAAAAAGCAGCGCTGGTGGATGAACCCTGAGCTTCATCTTTATCAAGATATTTTTGAACTCAGGCAGCTGAATCCAGGATAGCATATGACTAGAAGAAGAAGAACCACTGGACGTAATGTAAATTTTAAAGTTGTATTTGTCCTACAGCTAGCTCTTCAGGCACACCTTCCTACAATCCTTCCATATAATTAAGGGATATGAAACAAGTCTAAACATGCTTGTCTAACTGTTATCCACACTTCTTTAATGTGTATTTTTTAACCATGCATCATCTTTTAGTGGTGTAGCACCAATGTAAGGTTGAGCAGTGTGCATAGTTAACTAAGTGGCAGATCAAAAGGCCCTCTGAGTTGCAGTAATCAGGAGAGAGCTTCAAATCTGCTGGCATGTAAGGCAGTGAGTAATTAAGCCCGACTGGTGAAGCAAATTGGATGACAAATGACTGATTTCACAAATTCATTCTCTCTTTGTTAGTGTATGCTTACCCAAGTAGAAGGTGAACGAGTGCATGTGTGTGTGTGTGTGTGTGTGTGTGTGTGTGTGTGTGTGTGTGTGTGTGTATTTACATGCCTCATCCAGGTCTATATGGTCGTGTTTGGTGTCTTTCACAATCACTGTTGGAGGAAACAGTCAGGTTCATAACTTACATGACGGTGGAGACCTGAGGAGAATGTTTGTGGGGGACTGGAGTCTTTTCCTTGTTTGACACGTGTCTACAACCCACGACCCCCACAGCTGGACGCTTACAGTCACATTAGTCACTACTGGCACGTAAATCTCATCTGGCCTCTTCTTTGTCAGCTTGGGGAGCTGGATTACATCACATCTGAGTCAGATTGCTTCTCCGTCCTTATTTTTCATCTGAATCAAATGAACAAGTTGGGCAGAAATAAAAGAAATAACTTTATTTCACCTTCTTTATTGGGTACAATTACATCACTTGACTACTTTCTCTTTTTTTGTTAGGCTTTCTTTCCCTCTCAACGTTTCTCCTTGAACAAGCAAATAAAATGGAATAAATTCGCAGAAGGTATGAAGTGTCTCTTTTTCAATCCTTAACAAGGCAGTCAGAGACTGCAACATCCCGCGACACCCCTGAATTCAAAATTTTACCCTCTCCTACTTTCATAGGTCAGGGTCATGTAATTGTTGCATTCTATTTGTCATGAGGTTTCAGAGATGTGCACCTATGCGTATAAAAGATAAAATGTGACCTAGTTTTTCAAGGTCAAGGTTATGATCTAATTTTTATCCCCTTGCCTCCCTGAATATAACGCCTTTTGTTTTGTCTATCTTATCCGGTTGCTGCGATGTGTGCAAAAATATCTCAGGAAAGAAAAAATCTCTAATGCATTGATCTATGATCTTACTCACACTGGCCTTTTCCCTCGTCTTCCTATCTTATCCGGTTCCTTAGGGTACAAAAGTTGAAATTTGACCTTGACCTAGTTTTCTCAAGGTCAAGTCATCATCTGATTTTCATCCCTTTTGCCATCCGAGTAATGTGCTTTTTGTTTCCTCTTTCTATCTGCAACGGTTGTGAAGATATTTGGTGGACAGACGGATGGACACACAAACACTGACAGTTACAGTATATCACCGCTTCGCGGGATGTAACATTATATATACAGTATCTAATCGGTTCCATTACAAGCATGTGTGATATGGATGATTGTGTTTAAATATCATTGTAAACAGAAAGTACTTCAACTCTGCGTAAGAAATATTGTGCGAAGCACCGACAGTGAGAATTGATTCCTGTCTGCAGAACAACTCTATTGGTTTCCCTCCAAAAGGTGCAGCACCATGTAGCTCATCAATATACTCCAGACACAAAAAACCCCTCCTTTTACTGATAAATGAGAAAAGAGAGGATGAGGCAGAAAGAAAGTGATCGTACTTCACTGATACTTCGTTGGGACACAGAGAAAAAGAAAAAATGAACCTACAATGCCAAGACAAGTTGCCCAGCTTGCTTTCGGTATTAATAAAGATAGTTCCAAATAAATTAGATATAGTGTCACTAATGTGAGATGTTATCAACCCCTATCATCCCCCTATGTCCATGACGGCCAATGACCATAAATTTAATTCAGTAACTTCCATACATGATTTTTGAAGTCCATGTGTGGATACATCTCCAAATCACCATGCGAAGGAAAATTAATTTTAAACAATACATGGATGGATTTTTTGGATAGAAAATTATATTTATTCATCAATTTATTTTAAGTGAATATGTTACATGGCTGGAAAACTTTATTTAATTTTCAAACAAATGAATTGGTGAGACTCTTAAACATTAGAATATTGTGAAGACTGCAATATTGGATGGATGGACGGATGGATGCATGGATGGATGGATGGATAACAATGGAGTACTACCAATAAATATTGCCTTCTTGAGTTGTAGCATCATCCTTTCCTCCACCCACCCATCACATACACACACACACACACACACACACACACACACACACACACACACACACACACACACACACACACACACACACACACATGCACACACATCAAAGCAGCTGTGAGAGGGGACCACACTGGCAGGTCACAGGGTTGAATGAACCTAGCAACTGTTGCCACGCTAAATTTTTAAGTAGAAAGCTGGCGGTAGAAGGTCAGAGAGTCCTTGAACAGGTTTAAGATCCTCATCTAATCCGCACATCTAATGAGGAACAATCGGCTTAAAGGCAAGCCTACCTGCACAACCAACATATACAAGCAAACAAAGAAACTCAGTCCAAATACAACTCAAGATTGTGTTTCCTGATTCTGGTAAGCACATTTTGGGAAAATAAATAAATACCCAAATATCATGTACTATTCATAACAAGGTAATCTTACAGGAAAGAACTTAAAACACTCCTTCTGTCTTGGTCACTCATTTTTTTTGCTTGTTCCATCCTCTCTCTAATATTAGTCTGTCCTCCAACACCTCTATTGAATCAATCTTGACTCTATAGCAGTGTGATCTTCCTAATGTCACCAAACCAGCTGCTGTAAACGGACATGGGACAGTGTGGCCTATCAATCATTTTAACTGACGCTGGACGATTTGTCCAGTTTGGCATTTTCTAGCTAAAAATGTTGCATGAACAGCAGGATCTGTATGGCTCTGACATTGTCAGTTTGAGTATTTGGATTCAACTGTGTTGAATCTTAAGGCCAAATGGGAGTCAGAGCTTCACTATCTCTACTGATGCCGATTTCTGGACAAAAGTCTGTAAATATTTTTATAAATTTTGGTCCATTGACTTTGGTCAATGGACATAAATTTAGACCCCTGCTTCTAATTAATACTCTGCCATTTTGGTCCCTCTAGCACCACCGCTCTATCTCTCTCCCCCTCTCCCACCCTCTCCTTTTCTCTCTCTCAGACTTTTGTGTGGCGGGTCATCAGCTATCGGTGACCTACTGTATGTCTGCCTCCTTGGCTGGTAGTATCAAAATCTACACGATCCATCCACTAGGGGAGTCTGGTTCCATTTCATTTGGTTCAGCTATGGTCTGGGTTTTGGCGGGGGTAAACATACACTTTATGTTTTCTAACACAGTGACTTGGGCATTTATTTGGTCTGTCCTCAGAGTGGTGGATCCTCGGCAATTGGTGACCTGTCTCTGCTTCATCGCCTGTTGGTGACTTACTATACTGGATGGATCAGCGTGCTTTGGTCATGCATTTATTATTGTTATTGTTGTTTTGTTGTTAATCTGTACATGCGATATCTATTGCTTCCTCCGTCCGCTCCTGGAAGAGGGGTCCCTCCTCTGTAGTCTTCCTGAGGTTTCTTCCATCCATGTTTTTTTCGCTGTTAAAAGGGTTTTGGGGGGAGCTGTTCCTTATCCGATGTGAGGGTCGTACTGCTCGCAGTACACAAAGGTCAGAGGGATATTGTCCATGTGCAGACTTTAAAGTCGTTTGAGACATTTTCTGTGAATCTGGGCTATATTAGAATAAATAAACTTGACTTACTTTTTAATTAAGTTTTCCTCAGCACTTTCAACCTTTCTTTCTTGTCATCCCAAGAATATTTTTCCTTCTTTCACCTTGAAAGCCCTGCTCGTCTCCCTCCTGTTTGTGTGGGATACAGTATTAATTTCAGAGCAGGGAGTCCTGCTAGTGGATAGAAATAAAACATCACCGCTCTCCCTCCCATCTACCTCTCTTCCCGTCTCCCTCCTCCTCTTCACAGGGAAGCACACTATCCTGACTTGAATGAAGGTCATCTTGTGGCTGAATAAATGCCAAACACATTGCTGGTATTCCTCCATAAATGAGACACTGGAGAAATGTTTTGTCTGCTTATGCTAGGGATACGGCTGTGCAGACAGGCAGCATTGACAGTTATTGCGATAAAATCCGATGTTACAGGGTGTGTGCATCCATGTGTTTGCTTGTATCTGTTTGTATCTGTTTGAATTGCATTTATCATAGTTTGTGCAGTTTCTATGCAAATACCAGACACTTGCGGTTGCGGGGAGTGATTTTAATAGCTTAATGATTGACGCAGACCACTTGAAAGTACGCTTCCCATGATTCATCCTCACCAGGAAAGATCCACCTACACATGTAAAGCAGCTGTTGAAATTCTCGCCATAGGTTTTTAATAAACAAGCACAAGATGACAAATGGTTGCAGTTCAGAGGGAAATGAATGTGCAGTAAAGCGCTTATTTTCGTTTTGACAGTGACAACATCACTTCAAAGAGTGCATCCCCGAGTCCCACAAGCAGTATTGCTCACATCTCTACGCCTTGCATTGTTTCCGGTATATCTATGTTCTCCACTGAGGATGTTGGGCACCTCCATTTTGGTTTATAAGACCGAAAGTTAAATCATTCTCATTCAGCCTTTAATCAGTTGACCACGCAGTTTTTATATCGCCTTCTTCCTCCCAAACACAATGAGGTAATGCAAGAGAGGACCTCAGGGTACACTTAATAGACAGAGTTTGCTATATTTTCTCGTTCATGTTTATAATCCTCTCCTGTATTTCAAACATTTAGGTAAAGCCTTAAATAGCACATGTATCTCTGCAAGATGTATTAATAACTCTGGAGTGATACAGATTCTTAACATGTTCGCCATTTTCCCCTCATTTAAATCTGAATATCACGGCACTGACTTTGGATATTATACATAAGATGATGTCTTTTTGTCCTTTCTGACTTGTTGGATAAGGAAATAAATCTTAGTTGATATATCCAATGAGAAACTGTAAACATCTATGCAGTGAAACACACTTGAAAAGATTTACTGACTACAGTAACCTTAACTTTAACCCTTACTGGTGTTTGATGACTCCACCGGGCTGCATATCATGCATGATTAAATCATTACGTGATAATAACAAAGTTGTGTATTGATGTTGTATTTTGGCAACAGGGTCATGTATCGATCTGACTTTGATTATCATGAGGGTCGCTTATTGACAACTTTCTACCAGGATCAATCTATGCCCTTCAGAGGACTCAGCAGCAGGCTGCCTCCTCCTCGACCTCCTGCCCCTCTCCATCTCAGTTACTGTACCAAAAGGATGAGGAAAGGTTTTGAACACGGGATCATGAGTGCTGAAAAAATAAAAATTTCAGATCAATTTTGGGTTTGAAACTTTATCATGCCAGTTTCAATAATAACCTCAGATCAATTTTTAAATACCCGTATTTTAAGACATACAACCATCATTACCAATAGAACAAAGCACAATCATTGCTCAATGCTGTGTGAGAACAGAACAAAATGAAAGTAAAAGTAATGTGTGATACGCACCTGGAGAAATCTGACATTGAGGTTTGATCCACAGAGTAGCTAAACATTTTAATTGGTATGAGTAAACACGGAATGGTAAATTAACCAACATTAAGTACATCACCACAGGCATGTCCATGGTTAGTGTGTGTGTGTGTGTGTGTGTGTGTGTGTGTGTGTGTGTGTGTGTGTGTGTGTGTGTGTGTGTGTGTGTGAGAGAGAGAGAAAGAGAGAGAGAGTGTGTGTGTGTGAGAGAGAGAGAGAGAGAGAGAGAGAGAGAGAGAGAGAGAGAGAGAGAGAGAGAGAGAGAGAGAGAGAGAGAGAGAGAGAGAGTGTGTGTGTGTGAGAGAGAGAGAGACAGAGAGAGAGTCTAGAGTGCAGCCTCGGCACCCTTATGAAGTGTTTCTACTAAGATCCTTTGGGATTCCTCAGCAGGGTTTTTACAGTGATCCTGCACAGTGTCAGCACTCAACACTTATGGCTGAACCTAAAACTAAACACAGTACATGTAAGTTAGTAATTCATATCTATTGGAGTTTGAAAAAATGTTTACACCCTGATCTATTTTAATTGAACATTTCCCTCCAGTCTCACTTGTGTCTCAGTTCTTTCTGAGACAAACATGGACAGCTACTACCCAACTCGTCAACAACACAGATATTCTAGTACATGTTTCCTGACAGTCTGAGACAGTTTTAACACGGGACGGTACCTGTCTCACGCTCATGCAGATCAAGTATTAATATCCACACGCTCACCTGAGACCAGGGATGACAAATGCCGCAGGAGTATATTTTAGCCCCAACCACCACCCTGAACCTTCGTACCCCTGGACACACTGAAGTGATGGGGATTTTGAGATACCAGCAGTGAACATCACATGTGTGGCATTTGGAGATATGTTAAATGTACTGGTCAAAGAGGAAGACTTAAAAATCAGCTAGTAGCATTCAGTAGGTTCCTGAATGAACACAATCAACTGAAAATGTCTTCAAATTAAAGAGACTGACTACAGAACAAGATCAATCAAGCTGAGTCGTGAATCTGTTGATATTAATACCTGACCTGCATTATATCTATCTCTGGCAGTTCAAAATGCATAGAACTGTGGTTATGTACAGTATATAACCCGATAGTGTGACAGAAGTGTTCTCGATGAGAAAGTGGAGTTTAAAGCAACAAAATAAAGACAGTAATTATGGAGAATGGAAGAAACATGGATCATTTTTTGGAACAGTTATGTTTGTATTATTAGACTATATACATCTGACCACTTATTCAGAAAGAAACTGATCTGTAGTCTCTGAAAATGTGAAGTGAAAAAAAGAAAAAACAGCCCAGCATTGCAGAATATGTAGAAACATTAGCTGACAGAATCAGCCTCCCAATACAATGTAATGTATCTCAGAGCCTGGAGGACTGGCTGGTGAACATTATAAGAAGTAATTAACCAGTACCTCTCTTAAGCTAATTGGAGATTGAAAGTGTGATAGTCATTAGTGGCTCCCATTTTCCAGCCATGGCTCCACACAGCACAAAAATAAAAGGAAGTGTGAACACTTTACGGGAGCTCTTGCTATTCAATTGGAATTTTATAGAATCTAATAAAATAATATAAAATGAAAAACAGAAGGGTTGTATGGTTGTATGGATGTCACTGAGTCAAGCTCATTAGACATCCCAGTCTCACTACCTCTCCAATTGTACTGATAAAGTCAACATATCCAGGACTAAAGGCCAATTCAGCCAATCAGTGTCAGTCATAGACTGAATGGACTGTAAGGGGGAAATGAAGTTAACACATCTGTATGAGCAGAAAGCAATACGAAAACACACCTTTCTGTTCAAGCAGAATCACTGTAATCAAACAAAGCAGAAATGATTTAGAGGCTAGTTCGTGGTGTGCCGTTACCATGCAGTAGCCACACGTTTCATTCCCCCCACTTTGATGCTTTCCTTTTGTAACAATTGTGAGTCAAGCCCCTTAACAATTATTTAAAAAATGTTCCTAAGGTCATTCCTGGGTCTGCTGAGAAGCATTTTTGTCCCTATGTTGAGAGTGAAAACATGAGACAAAGGTACAGACATGGGACACATCCTTCTGCTAAAAATGTCTTGGCATGAGATCAATGCCGCCCAGCTAAAATAAGCTACAGCAATGCCAGAGATGATTTCAGTGTGGTGTGAATGTTCTACTTCAGGAAGTTAGCTTTCTGCCTCTTTAAAACCCTAGTTTTGCTTGGAAAATTTTAAATTACAAATCTGCTGGGTCGACTCATATGAAACAAAAGACATTCCAGTAATACAACAGAAATGTCAAGTTCATTTCAGCTGTGTCATGATTATTTTATTAAGTGTTGAATTTTACACAGGGTCAGCTCTGTGAGCATGATACAAACATCCTGGAAAGTATATTTATGACTACAACTAAAAAATAATGTGTTTATCATATGTTTTCAGGTTACAGAAAGGTAGCAAGTAGTAGTTTCAACATCTTCTCAATAGAAAATCACATCATCTTCACTAATTCTTGTGAAAAGGTGCTTATTTTAAATTTGATATCAATCATAATTCTAATTGAGTTGCATCAGGGTCATAACAGGTTATGTTTCATGTTTCAGACTGAGGTAACCTAGCTAACTCACAACAGGTGATGAGAAGGCTAAGCTGTTTAAATGCATGGACATTTATAGGTTCACCTCTACAACAAACATATGATTGCATAAAAGCTGTCATTGTATGACCTCAAGAGCATACTGTATATGATAGAACTGCTCTCTGTCAGGGCTTCTCATTGTGAAAAAAACTTCTTGCTCTTTATTTTTTAATATTTTGCACAGCATCTCCAATTTTCAGGAATTTGCATTGTGCAAGAAATCTCTTCAACTTCTTCTTCATCTCATAATCATTGTATGTTAAATATTTTACATGATTTATGATGACTAGACACGATAAAAAATAATAACGGCTTCCCATTCGCCACTCATTCAGGAGTCTGACTGTCTGTGGTTGTTTACATCAGATGTCTCCTTGACGACAGAATTGCTGCTTCATACCTTCAATCTTTATTTGGTGACATCCCAAGTCCTTCACTTCTCTGACTGTGTGTGTGCATTGGTTTACAGCCCAAGGACATCCAGGCGACAAATGCACTACTTGTCATATGCCTGAATGAATGCGGGCATGTGGGCATGTGTGTGTTTGTGACATCCTGCCCCCTCCCAGCATCAAGCACATATCCTCAAGGTCACAAATCAGGCCAGGTGGCTATTCGGAAAGATTAAGGACACATTCCTAAAAAAGAGACACCTCTGATTTACTGTATCGACTCGATAGCCGTGACGATCTCTGGTGCAGAAAGGTAGCCTGGATCCGGGCACCCAAGAGGTTTTGGAGTAGATTCCCAAACCCGTCTACATACTACGTCTCAAAATGTGTGGAAGAAAAATGGTATAAGAAAGGAAAGGGTGAGAGATGAAAGAAAGAAGCAGAATGTAAGTGAGATAGAGACATTAAACCCCCACTAGTCACCCCCAACAGATGCTAGCGAGGGCGGCTTGCCAGGGAGACGCAGTCTTAAGGTGACAGACTCTGCCATAGTGAACAAAATTGATAATGCCATATGGCTCGAGGAGAGCGGCTGTGAATTCTAGTCACGAAGACATGAACAAGGAATAATCCCCCTGTCGCTTTTGTAGGACATGGTTTTACTGCCCTGTAAGCCTGGAAAGAGTGGAGGGTAAAAGAAGTAGCGGGGAAGGAGGAAGGAAGATGGAAGACATGACCAGACATAGAAGGGACGTGCTGCAGGAAAGGCCACTCTGGTGACCTCTACCTTTATAACCCTGCATTTTAACCCCCTTCTCCGACATTTTCCTAGACAGCAACACAGCAGACACCCAGTAGCGAGAGACCAGAGGAGAAGAAGGGTATTGGGGAGCCCGTTCTGTGTTGAGAAGCTATTCATTTGTAACGTACAGCACCAGGCGGGGAGGTTAGACTTAAATGGACCACAGCCAGTTACAGAGCTTAGGTTTAATTGCTTGATTGATTGGCTGCGACTGGAAGGCATATTTCTGCAGCCCCTCTGCGCCGATCAATGAGTCAATGAGCGCCTCGCCAAACCTCGCAGCTTCCCGGCCGCGATTCAATTAATGTGTAGGCCTTGGTGGCCCCTGCCTGCGATCGTGTTACAGCCCTGGAGACAATCCTCTTTCTTTCTCATTGAACTGGGAGCTTATTGCGGCAGATACAGCCGAGAGGGGTGGGTCTGCGGATCAGGGGAGGGGCTGAGAGGAAGGAGCAAAGGGGGAGGATAGGTTAGCTTTATTAGATTGGTAACGCACACTACATACTTTATCGGACACAAATCGAGTTACCCTCCTAATCTGTCATTTAAACAAATTATCCTGGGCCGTGATGCATCAGCAGTATCGCTTCTCTCCAGGGGCTCGAGAAAAGGGGGAGGGGTAGAGGAATGGAGAGCAGAAGGTGCAATAATGGAAGTCTGAGGTTAATAGAGATGCAGGCAAGACTGACACTTGTTCAGGACAACAGTGGATGAGGAAGAGACATGAGGATGAGAAGGCTGACATGAGGCGAGCCTTTTAGACTGCACAATACAAAAAAATAATTTGTGTTTGTTTCATGAATGTTGTTCATATTCACTTTATCCTCCTTCAGGATTTCCTGGAAATATCAAAAATATTGTGAAAACTAGCAAATTAAACTCCCAAAAAATTTGTACCCTTATTTGTTGTACTTTGTGTAGTAGTGTATGTGGAAGAAGTATTTTCATGTATTTCCAGCATTACATGTGGAAAAAAATGGTCTGTTTAAAATTAATTTTATTATGTCATTTTAAAATTCCATTTTTTAATGCCCACACTTTTTTTTGATTTATGCATTGCACTTGAATAATTTACATTTTTCAATAAGCCATCATTTAAAGTTATGTATCCCAAAGAAAGAATGCCACAATGTACTGATCAATAATTAAACGATACACAACTAGGAAATTGAGTGCACTAAGAAATAAGAGTATTTCTATAAATAAATAAGTCGTGTGGAACAGTTGGCTTATTAAAGTCAAATCAATTGTTTCTGAAGATGAACAAAGAGATTCAAGCTGGACTGCAGGCAACGTGTGCACGCTTTGGCAGATGGCTTTAACATGACCTTTGGTGAAGATCAGGGTCAAGAAAGCTGCCACTACTGGAGAATGACAGGTTGAAGAATACACAAATCAAAAGAGGCACCTGTGTCCATGGCTGCAGTGTATTCTGCACAATGTGCTGTGTTGTAAGATTATTCAAAGTAGCGCCAACAGCAGCAGTGAGTGGTTGTTGGATAAACGTGGATGACTCTCACTGAGCTTATAAAGAAAAAAAGGTGAAGCGACACATTTGAACTCTACATTTACCGTATAAAATCTAAAAAAAACATTAACTTCCTTAAAGATGAAGGGATTTGATGCTGTGTGTGGAAAATGACATGGTCTTTGTGACGTTGCTTTGTCACATACTGTTAAAAAAATTTTTTAAATACAAAGGGATTAATATCTTATGCAGTTGTTGAGGTGATTCACACTGGAATTACTGCAAATAATACACTTTAATTGATTTTTTTTTGTAATGCATTTTTGCACCAGGCGAAAGTGTTGTTAACGCTTTGCATCACAATACATGCCCATTTTCTTTACGATAACTCCTGGCTCAATAAAATAGATGTGAAATAAAATCTGGAATGGCAAATGGAGCTTGTCAAGAGCTGAAGGGAAAAGTCCTAATGTGTTGATTACAGTAATTCTTATCTCTCTCTCTCTCTCTCTCACACACACACACACACACACACACACACAGACACACACACACACACACACACACACACACACACACACACACACACACACACACACAACTTTTAGCATCTGAATTTGCTTTTAATAAAGCAATACAGTTAGAAATAGTTAGAAAGGCAGAAGGCAAAGCTATGTAAAAAAAACTTCATATCTATCTACCATCATCTTTATCATTTTTCTTTTGTTTCTTTCTTGCTAACAGCCAATCAGAGAGGCACTCACATTGCATCACAAGTGAAGCAGTGTGAGAGCACTGGCCAAGATCAAGGCAGGTCTCAGAGGCTCTCTGCCTCCCTTTGACCCTCCAACCTCTGAGGCTCTACTTGAAAGTCCCAGTTCCTCCCACCTTCTCCATCTTCTGCCCCCTCAGCTACTTCTGTACCCAGCTGTGGGATGCTGAATGTACACTATCCAACTCTGCCGACTCAGAGAAGCAACGGGTTCAAAGTGCAAAAGGTCTGCTTTAAATCTACAACCACTGCAATTTACACGTGACACCAGTTTCCTCTACGGGGTGATGCTTCCTACTGGGTCCAGTGGTGCCCCATTAAGTATTCATTCAAAGAGCCTCTTTTATATGTTCCTCTCAGCATGGGACCATCTCTACGCTCTAATGTACCTGTGCTGTGACACATCTCCCAGTGTGAGACATACCAATATATTCATTTAGTGAATGTAGAGACATGTATGCACACACTGATAATGAAATTCTGTGTACATTTAATGTGCATTCAGGTCAGCATGCAGTAATACTGATATAAGTCACAGTAAATGAGGAATGCTATGGCCAATAGTGTCAGAAATCTTTGGTTTCAGCATATGTTTTGCCTCGAAATGCTGACACATTAAGTAGTGAGTAGCGAATATATTCACATTTCTCCAGAATTAACCAAAGTTCTGTAAGGTGCTTTTCTAAACAAGACTCTAAGCCGAGAAGAGATGTCCTTGATATGCAGCATACAACATACAACGACACACTCATTTATACATTCGTGCAAACAAAGGCATCATAAGACATCTCAGGTCACATTGACCCGTGAGAAGAAGCCTGATAAATGTGGTAGCAAAAATACCATCATTTAGAGTTTAAGATGGATGGCAAACAAAGACTGAGATTTGTCTTTGTGAGTTTAATTGAATGAAATTCCAGGAAAACATGTTTCTGCAAAAAGGTCACATGAACATTGTGTTAGTACGGGCTAGAGCACTGTTACTATGTCAATGTTTAATAAAAGAAAAAAAGGTGACAATCACAAGATATGGTGAAAATGTGGTGAATGTTTGGAATATATGTAACAAATTGTTAAAACAATGCTCACAACTGGTGTTAAAATTTGCTTCACATGATAAATTACATCACAGTTAAATAAAGTTACTGTACATCACAATTTCATGAGCTAATACCGCAGGTTTAATCTGTTCTCTCCCAACCACACAGCAAAATCTCACTTCACTCATACTAAAGTGAGCAAAACAGATGTTGTCCTCAAGATGTTTTTATTTTCTGTAAAGCTGTAGTGCCCCAAAAATAATTAGCGGTAAACAACTCAAAGATTTCATCTTGTAATTGCTTCTGGGCAATGAAAAAGCAAGTAAAACAATAGTCATGCTGAATAAAACTGATGCTGTTCACGAGTGTGTACAGTACAGTTGTGCATGTGTGTGTCCACTTTATTGAGTGCTATGGCATTAATGTGAGTGTGTTAGAGTGTATGCTCCCCCAAGTAGCTTGTGAAATATGGATGTGTGCTGTCACTGCCCTGATAGCCTCCTTGCATTCCTTGTGCAATCTCTGTCTTATGAGCTGTGACAAGGGAATTCAGGGGGAGTGGGGTCTGCTTCAAAAGCCATTTCTACCGCCACTAATTGTCTGCCATCCTGAGCCGATAGGCAGCGGGACACTGACTGACAGAGACAGTCACTGAGATGGGACACACCTGGATTCAGCCAAGTAGCCGTAGCCAATGTAGACAGTTCTTTATAGAGATAATTACTGGAACCGTTGGAACTATTTTAGCCTGTAATCTTTGCTTGAACCTGATAACAATTGAAGCATCTCAAAATGTCCAAACTGTTATTTTGTTAATTTTAAGTTTGAGCGCTTCTAGCTAAATTTTGGTTGCTATATCTATATAGTTACAGTGAATCCCCCCCCCCCCCCCCATCGGTTATCTGACTAAATCGCCACTGCTGATCACATCCACTCCAGGAACAGCGTGAATGCTGATTCTCTTCCCAAATTGATTTGATGCCAGCGTGTACAATTTTATGACCTCAGAGGGAAGTCCAAACTAGAGGACTCCTCTGAAACAACAGAGGAGAAACATTATTCCTTTGTTATTTCTTTGTTATTCCTTCTGTGGCATAATCCAGAAAATCTAGATCTGATAACTGCTAGGCAATGTTCAAAACAGAATAAATAAGATTTTCTTCATGGCAATAAAAGTTGTGTCTTTGGACTGTCCATAACCATAATAAAGTTTTCTGAACCTTCAGAAATGATGAAGGTTTGGAATAGATAATTATTTCATCATATTCTGATGCTGCAATGATTTTAAGTAATGTTAAGTAAAGTGACTGTAATATTCTAGTCCTTCAATGTCAGCTAGTGCGCCTCATGTAAACCAGGCCAGCCCATAGAGGGCTATTTAAACCTCCAAACAGATCTGACTTATGAGCCCACCTTCCCTTTTGTCTATTGTGAAGGCATAGCCATTGTCTTTGTTTCGAATGCAGTGGAATACAGCCATCTCAAGCTTGTTTGTATTCCACTGGGGGAAAGCTGAGGAGGACACAGACCATAGAGACAAGAATGATTAATAAATGCTGACAAAATGATGATGAAAAAAATTTACTTTAGGGTTTTATTTTTTGCGATATTTCTAGATGGACACAGAAGACGGATGGAAAGACCAATCAAAATACTACCTTCACAAGGAAAAATTTCGATAAAGGTTTCCACACCACTCACTTATTGACTTCCTAAATCATTAGACAAACCTCTCAAACTATTCATGACATTCAGAACTCGGAGCTGCACAAATTACACTCCTGTGGTTCATCAGTTACAAAGGCAGCAGGCAGTAACTTACTGTATGTCTGCAAACAGAGCTGCAGCAGGGAACTTATTTTCCACATGCCTACTGGGAGGGAATTAAATAAGATGGACCTGAAATCATCTGACAGTTGACCTATAAATTCACAAGTGGGCTACGGGTGTCGAAACGGACAGAGAGAAACATCTGAAGGGAGAAGAGGAAAGGAAGAGGGAAGTAGGATCACAGCAGAGTTGAAGGATGCAAGGAAGAAAACAGAAAACAAAAGTGTAGACAGGTATAAGAATATTATGTGCTTATTCCCCTTCAGCTGTCCAGCAGGACAAACACACCCAGATGGTTGGATATGACACAATACTTTGTCTCGTTCGGCCCACATTCCTGCAGCAGTTCCCGTAAATGTCTGGTTGGCTTGGCCCTAATCCGCTCTCCGAGATTGACACCATTCCTGCCTCCCCCATTTGCAAACTGGATTTTTTTTTTTTTAAATTTCATCCTCACTCCTGTACTTTTGTTCCTGATAATAGGTTAAGGGAGGATCTGTAGATGATGATGCCTGTTATTGTCTTTTGACAATAACAGACATTTGCTATGACACATACATAAAGAGTGAAAGAGGAAGACCAGAATATGGCGTGGCTGAATATATATAGATATAAAATACTAGGTTAAAATGGGCTGAAAGATGCAAAGAACACTGAGTTTATCTGTGAATGTGATTTAAAAGTGAATGTTGGCAGACATAATGGTTAACCCACATACCCCATCTCCAGAGGAGAAAGTCGCTCTTATCTGCTAATAGACCTTGGTAATCCCTCAAACATGCATACACTATATACCAACTGCTGCTAATGTATAGAGCATGAGAGGCAAGTCTGCAAGAAGCCAACGGATACTGTTGTATGTGTGGAAGGTCTTCACAGAAAGACAAGAGCCAGGATTAGAAGTCACCCAATGCACCATGTGCTCCCTCGCTCGATAAAAACCCTGTTGGAAATCCAAGCTGAACTGTGCAGTAGTCTATTTTGTTACATCATTAGACGTGGTTGAAGCACATTTGATTTTACATAAATCATAATCTGTTTAATCTACTGTTGCAGACACAAATTCAAAAACCTTGATTTAGTCACTGATCATCAAGAAATAAACAACAACATACGGATACATTGTTCATTGCTGAAAATTATTAGGAGCACAGCAATGCATTATTCTGACAAAAATGAAGCAAGCAGGGGGAAGCATGTAAAACAAAATGTAAAACAGGCGCTGATGAGGCACTGATATTTGAAATACTCAACAGATCAACTTAGTGCCAATCAGTTTGTACAAGTAATGTGAATGAGAGGAGGGAAAGTGCATGCTCTAGGGGATTTAGGGAGGGAGGTTGTAGAGGACCAGTAGCGGAGATCAGAGGTGTGACCATATCCACAAGATTAGATTAACTGAATTAGAGGGATTAGGTTGACTACGGTTGGATTGGACCTGATGGCTCCAAGAAAAAATGAAGAGGCTCGAGAAAGAGAGGCTGGAAGCTGGGAGAATAAGATATGCAGAAGTTTCTTGAGGAGTTGGGTGTAAACGTCGTATTGCAGCAGAGAGAGAAGCGGAAGACAGCTCAGCAGAATTATGTATCCTGGGTAACTTTTAGAGGCTGGCGCTGAAGGGATCAGCTGATGATGCTGCAGCAGGTCCCAGCTTCTAAAACTTCCAGCTGGCTTCTGCTGCTCCGCTGGATACAGCTTGAGCTGCAATGCCCCTTAGTGGTTAAATATGAGTATGAGTATCCTGAACCGCTTGGAATGAGACAAGAGAGAGGACAAATGCAGAACTCCTAAAAATATTTAAACATATTACACATGTATAGTCTAAACAGAGTATAAAAATTATAATGCTACTAGTGTCATCTACAAACAGCAGAGGATTCCTAGTGTATATGTGTATGTGTGTGTGTGTGTGTGTGTGTGTGTGTGTGTGTGTGTGGTGGGGGGGGGTTAATCAATGTGATTAATTTATGTTAATTGCTGCCCCCTGGTGTCAATACTGCAGTTGTCATTACTTTGCTCCTACAAACGATTTTAGGTGCTGCCTCTTTGACCAGGAGATGAATCTCCTTCGTCGATTAGACACGGATACACACTTCCGCTCCTTCACACTGCGGTTACCTGCAACCCACATAGAACAGGGGGGGGGGGGGTAAACCAGGCTTGCAACATGACCTCACCCTTATTTCCCCCCCCATCCTCACTTTGGACATTATCAACAAGGCTGTGGTGATTTATCAAATACAAACAGGAAGTGATAAATTTGTTAGGAATTCTCTCTCCCGTATATTCAGTCATGATTCAAAGGCTTCCTCCAATCTGCACTGCAAAACCAGAGGGCGTCACTTACATATTGATGTGCTGCTTACTCACCAGGGTCAGAGGTCATCACCCACAGCAAATAGAGATGTGTTATGAACTCATTGGCATTCCTTCAAAAGTCACAATTCCAGTAGCGTGCAGACAAGCGGGTTCAAGGAAGGATGGAATTGAGGTCTACTATGTGTGTGTGCACACAGTTTGAATTAGCTGACCCCTCCTCTGGTCTCACAATGACATGTGTATACTATACTAAAACATCAGTACAATCTTTTATTGTATTAAAGGACAGGCATTTTCCTGATGCGATTCTGTCTCAATGCACAATTTGGTAACGGAATACTCCTGCCGTTAATTTGGGTTAACATAAGAGGCCTCTTCTAAAGCTGCCATAGAAAGCACAGCTGATATAACAGCTATAGCCCTCCCTAACCGAAACACGTAACCTGAGTTGATTTAGACCCCTAAAAGGTGCAGACTGACTCACATAATGGCCTCACCCATGTGACGGTGTGAGGGTCTGAGTGCCCTCAAAGAGGAAAAGATTGCATGTCACTGCTTGTTTGAAGCCAATCTGTTTCTTCAGGCAGGTCAGTAATGTAGCAGCTGGATACACCAGAGGAGTCGGCTGCTCGATCGGTAATGACGCCTCATGATGGTGTGAGACTCTTGCACTCTTGATGATGAGTTGTGTTTGTCAGTGGAAAAAGGACGGGAGGAGTTCCAGCTGGTCGGTGTTTGAATAGGAACGGCAGCTCAGGTGACGTCTTAATTTAGATCTATGGGAAATACATCAGCAAGTGTGGTCAATAATACATCGATGACTGCGGCGTTCGTGAATTAGTGGGATATGTAGAGTAAGGAAAAAGAAGGGTGACTCTTCTTCTGAGGTCACCGAAGGATATGATCATACTGCATCAGCCACATGGGTTGTTCAACAATTACATCAGATATTAAAGAAATATCTTTATCTATGTGGTTGTGGTCTCTTCCAGGATGATGTTCTGGTCTCTGAATTGTTTGGTAGGTATGAAAAAAAATATAAATCAAATGCTCCAACCTTCACAGTATTAAAATCTCAACCTGACTAGAAGCTTTTGTAGAAAAGCACCATGTTCCAGATTCCCCATTCACAGGTACTGTTGGTTTTCTCTTTCTGTAAAAGCTCTTTGAAATGTCTGTTAATGTATTAAAGTGCTTTAAAAATAAATGTTGATAGATGTTCCTGTAAGGCATTACTGTACAGTTGTTCTTTTTTCTCAAAGAAACAGCGAGTGTTTCTATTGTATATTAGTAACAATCCTCTACAACCTGCATTGTGAAGATACAGTAAATGGCATAAAAATGTCCAGAGGGAAGTGGGTCACTGCAGATATTTTCCCATCAGTCCTTACAGTGAGAAAGTGCTCTCATTTCCAGCGGGGGCTTAAGGTGGCATTTATATTCTTCTGATCAATGATAATAACACTACAGGGTGGTTTTCTAAACATAGCAGAGAATTACACTAAATATAAACTCACTTAAAATTAAAATTTTAAAAAAAAAAAAAGCAATTCTATCCGTTCTAATAAATGTAACAGTGAGACGGAGAACTGTGTGAGGAAGATACCTATCAAGATAATGAACGATGATTCCGGCACAGCTGACATTACACTCCACAGGAGCTCAAAGGCAGCGAGGAGAATGGGAGGCTGAAATTATAGCAAGCAGCTGTTGTGCACTTCCCTGCAATGTACAGCTGCAAAGTGACTGTGGGTGGGGTTCTGAGGTGATGCCCAAGATCCACCAGTCTTCCGCTGCCACTTCCTTAAATTAGCTTCATCCGCTCTTTGCTAACTGCGGTTAAGTTTCTTAGTGTTTATCTTTTCATGCTGTTTCTGTCATGCCGTTTCTTTGTGTGCTAATTGGGTTGGAACGAGAAGTTGGGTCTGTCAGTTGGTTATATTCACACTTTGTCTTCAGAGTTTATCTCCAGCAATATCCCCATTTAGTTATTTGGGTTTACAATTATTGCCTTTGAATCTTTTTTGTAAAATAAAACCTCTCTCTTGTACCAGTTTCCTTTTGCCTTTGACAGCGGTGAAGTGTCAAAGATTTCAATTTTAATTTACACATCTCAACTCCTGCTTTGTGATGTTATTTTGACATGAGACCTCCACATGTTAAAGTTTTATCTCTTTCCATTCACAGTATATGCTGCTGACAATAGGCAATCAAACATCCTGCCAAATCCATAAACTGGAAAAAGAATTCTGAAGGTCCATTCAAGAAAATGACAAATGATTTAAATCCTTTGATACTGGCAAAAAAACCCAACAACTTTCATCTTGGCTATTGTCTTTATATGGTTCATTTTAATTAACATTTTTAGTTGTGACACTGATCTAAATAACATTTTAAAGCTTTTCTATGCTTCTCTTTATTCAGTTGCTGTGCATTGAGAATATCATTTGGACACAAACACATTCTGACATAATCTAATCATTTAGTTTGCAGTGTTTCATTTATGTCTATCCCAAAAATTTCATCACCAAAAAATATGGCAACTCCTGGTCAACACTTCCTCTTCCTGATAATGTACAGATAGAAAAACTGAACTTCCAAAGCATACGTTTATTTACAATCCCACTTCCTTTAATACCTGAGGGACACAGGTTATGACCTGCTGAGGTCATCAACCTTTTAACTTTGGAAGGGAAAAAACAGTCCTGACTAATGGGACAACTAAGAAATCATTGGAAAGATTTGTAAGTGAAAATGAGTAAAAGAGGAGCTGTGCCGATTTGGTCTGCCTTCTCACCCCTGGGTCTAGCCTGTAATTACTTTGGTGCTTCTGTGCTTGAGCTGGGTGGAGGTTGACAGATTAAAAAGAAGTTGCCCTGAGGCCTGCCGGCCAATCAGGTAGTTAGTCGGGTGGCTGATGATGCTCTCCTGAAGTGGCACCGACTCCCTTGCTGACCGGAATGTCAATGCACCTCTCAAGGTGACTCCTGGCCAGACATGTCACCCAGTCTTGTGCTAAGATCACTCAAGAAATAAGGAAATAAATCTGAATTAAAAAATAAATCAGCAGTTAAGCCAGGTTTATGTGGGTGTACAGGTGATGCTGTGGTTGGCATTGAAGCTTTATAGGAAGGTTTGAACTCTACCTGAGCCTTTCAGTGTGGAGACTGAATGCATTTATGAGAATTATACATTGCTGTTATAATCAAACATGAACATATAAAATATCATCACTGACTCCTTATAGAAGACAAGAATACACTAGAATAGTATTAACTCATACTAGATTATAGTAGATTATATTTCACTGATAATATTTAGAAATAACCCTTCGACATATCATCAGTGATGCATTTTCTTCCATTTGTACCTTGGGAAAAACAGCTGATGGCTTTACTCCCACTTCCTCTTTCTCACTGTCAAAACAATTACTGCAGCAGTTACTGGTATTGGACTCGTTTGAATCAGCCCTTAACTCACACCTTCATCCTCTGATCAATACCAACTTTACATTGAAATGACCCACTAATAATCACTTCAGCTAATCAATAAACTACTGGGCAATAAAACTAGCTGAGTATTTATGGGTCTTTGTAGTTATGGCGCCCTCTTGTGTTGTAGAGTGGAAACTGAAGTGCTGCCTTCCTGTACAATACCGTTTTATTCCACTGCTCCAAGCACTACAAATGGAAAATAACCTTTAAGTTTCAAGATGTGAGGCAGGATAGGAGTGATGAGTGTGGTCACACAGGTCATCAGTGATACAGGAGCTATGACGGTAAAAGAGAAGCTGGACAATTAAGGATGCTGGATTGATGCAGGATTGATTTATAGGTATTGGCAGATTGAGTGATGTAGCAAGGTCCTGCAGCAGGGCTTTTATGAAGCTCTGACTCCCCCAGCTCCATGGCACTAAAAGCTATATTTCATGCATTTCAGCAGCTGCTACTATGAGTACCACCCTCTAAACACATAAAAGACACCCTTCATGGCGGTTGTTTGTATCTAGAAATATTTGTAAGTCAGATGTTTGAATATCGAGGACAACCTGTATATTTTTTAACACTCTTAAGGTTTTAGTCATGTAAATAGCCACAAGATGTGCTGCATTTATCTCATCAGGAAAAACAAGAGAACTAAAGCAGCTGTACAATCTAATAATTTATCTTCTTTAAGGAAAAACATCTGAAGTCATGGGGACACATTTAGTATAACTTCAGGAAGCGTGATGTTTATTTGTTGTTTTCAGGGATACACAGCATTAAAATATAAAAACGTCATTATCTTCGTAAGTCATGAACATTTTCCACCTGTAATAAATAACTCAAACATACGCACACACACACACACACACACACACACACACACACACACACACACACACACACACACACACACACACAAACGTAGAACTAACTGAAACCTAGATGGGATATGAAAGCAAAGTATGCAGACGATTTTTAATTCTAAAGACAAAATGAATAATATCCAACTACTATTTAAAATGTGTACATTTTAAATCTAACCATTTTATATACAGTACAACTTTACTATATAGACACACAAATTTCTATTTTTACCCCTTCAAACTGAGAACTTTAACACTCCATTGATCTTTAGAGACTGTGTTACCAAGTTTTCACTTCAAGATTTTAAAAAGGCAAGAATCAAGAATGTTTTTATTTTGATTGTAAAGCAGATTTTGTTGCATCATTCATAGGAATTGTGGAAAACGGAGATCAGTGTGTAAGTATACAATGAAACATAGCACATCAATCAGCATTAGAGATAGATAGATAGATAGATAGATAGATAGATAGATAGATAGATAGATAGATAAAACACAACTGCAACAGTTAGGTCACTGGAAAGATTTAATTGTGCATTGGAACATTATGAATTATAAGACTCAAAATGTAAAAAAAAACGAGTATCTTAATTATGAGGATGAGGAAGCCTGTTGTACAGTGTAAGAGATATGACTGGAAATGTAGTACAAGTTGCTGCTCTTGTTAGTTGGTTTTCATTCAATAAGCACATTTTCCTTAAGACTGAATTTTACAGAAACCATTGGACATGACTGCAGAGCTGGAGTCAAAGCACAGCCTGGAATCATTTTAAAACACCCCCTGTTCCAACACTACTGGAAAAATGTGTTTCGCTTTTTACAGTGCAGAAGCTGGTTGAATGAATCCCACCCCCATCCCCATAACTTAGACACAAAAGCTGATTCTCAAAATTAGCTCTTCAAGTACACTTCCAAAAATGTTGGCAACTGAATTCCACATAGTTTTGGCTGCTTTATAATAGTAAACAAATCTAACAGACGACTTAAACATTTCACTCTTGTTCTATATTTCTGCCACCAAAAACCACTTCACTCAGTCTCGTATGTGGTTCATGAAATCCTGTTTTTTAAAAAAAAGGACTAATACTGTTTTATACATTTTGAAATGATGAGCAGAACAGCTGCAAAGAAGGCAATGTCCAAGCATTGAGGAAGAAAAGCAAAAGTTGAGCTGAGGATAAATACCTGTTTGTGTTGAGTCAGTGTTTCTTCACAAAAGTCTTTTCATCCCACAGAGTTAGAAAGTCAAGGAGATCTCCAGGTGTGTGTTACATGTGTGATAGGAGAGGTGTGTGTGTGTGTGTGTGTGTGTGTGTGTGTGTGTGTGTGTGTGTGTGTGTGTGTGTGTGTGTGTGTGTGTGTGTGTGTGTGTGTGTGTGTTAGTGCGAGTCTGAAGAAGAGATGCGTTTGTAGAATACAGTCATGGCCGTGGCATGTAACGTTCTGTAATAAAGCGTTTCCTCTCTTCTTCTTTCACCATCAGAAGACACACCAGAATGCAATAACCCAAAACATTATAACATTAGTATTGTTAACAAAGACCAATTATATTAAAATATGTTTAAAAAGAATAAAATCTAGATCCTTCTCCTGTAAATCGACTGGTGATTGTTGATCCCCACTCACAGCTGAGTTTGGCAGTGGTCTAACACTTGTGCTTCATGGCAAGCTGTAGAAACAAATAGGGTAAAGGGTAAAGTATTGTAATATATACAAATAGCAGTGGGTGATGTGAGAAAATATAAAGAACAGATGTAGGATACATTTAATAGAACCTCTGGTGCATTTCTTTCAATTATTCAGGCAACTTCATATATTTGGGATGGTTTTGGCTGGAAAATTATTAGCAAGAACTGAAATCCTCAGATGGAACATGTGGGGGCAGTATAGACTCGTGCAGGAATGAAGGGCTTGGATTAAGGTGGTGCAGAGCTGCTACAGCAAAGTAGTCAAAAAGTGAAGTGTAGAAATACGACTGCAGCAGTGAACTAAGAAGAACAGCAAAGGTGACCTTCTCAGGACTGCACTGGGTTGTGATTTAAAAACACAGTGTGTGCAGAGGGCTTCTTCTAGACTTCTTAATCCATCTGCAAGGCTGCCGACTGCTTCCAATAGACATCATCAGCTTTGATTAAAACGCAAAGACAAATGACAGGCTAAAAAACACACATGAAGCTAATAGCAAGAAGGAACATGAGTGATTCTTTTCAGGCATCCCATGCAAACAGAGATGGAAGATGAGGAACCCATTAATAAGAAAACAGACTAAAATTAAAGTTCAAAATTTAAAAAAAAAAATGACAAAAAGATGTGAGAAGATCTCATCCTTTGACTGAATATTTAAAATCAAGATAAAATATTCCTGGGACTGGAAGTCAGAAGAATTTCATTGCACTGTATTAAAATTCATGTAATAAAGCAACCCCGGGGGTCACCCATTGTCATGTACCCTGTTTTCCATGTTCTCACCTTGTGCGCGGTGACAGCGAACTGTTCGGCGCTGTTCATCATGTCTGCCGTCCTGTCTTCGGCCCGCCCTAATCGCTCGCCGCGCTCATTCAGAGCCTGGCTGGCCTTCTGTACGGCGCTTGTTACGCTGTCTGCAGCCGAGTGCAGGATGCTATTACCTGCAAAGAGGAAAGGTTGGATGACAAAATACAAGAGGGAAAGGAAATAGTGTCTCTTTTACACTTTTTTTTCCGTGACCCTGAGCATTGGTGTCAATGGTGGAACATGAAAAGCAAGAGAGATTAGAACACATGCTTCTACCCATGCTTAACTGTCACTTTTAACAAAAAGCACATCTTTCACCACCCAACTACATCTACCTGATCATGGTGATCAGTCAGGAAGTTATGTGCATTTAAAAAAAGACATGTCAAAAACATTTAACTGCCTGTGTGTTGTTGCTAACCCAGCCTTTCATATAAATATGTAAGGTATTATATGTGCAATAGATGATAAACTTGAATGCAATGGCATCCTCTGTCATGTGATCAACCTTCTCAACAAGATTTACCACATTCTGTTCCAGGAACGTTTGTGTGATTCTGCTAAATCACAGACGACCCGTTAGTAAATAGACGTCTGAAAATGGACAACCCCTTGAAGGTGATTAAATAGCCTCCATCAGAGTCAATGTGTGAGGCATGACTGATGCATTTGCTTCAATAATGGTTCACTTCAAGTAAAGATCAAGTGAAATTAACCTTTTCAGACTTCAAAGAAGGCTACCGCTCTTCAATGTCTCTCTTTAAAGCATTTAATTCCTGTCGACATTCAGCAAAAAAAAAAAATTTTCTTCATTTTTAAACTTTGTGCTGCCTCTGAGCTGGTTCTTTTTTTTGTTTTGTTTTTTTGGGGGGGAAATACTGTGTAATAAAACAATAATATGAGTTGCCTGAAAGAAAGCCTCGGGGACCCAGCAGTGGATATAAGACAGAACACATTGTAGCTGTGGCAGCCCTGTGGATGTTTCCACTGACAAGCCATTAATCTAACATAAGTCGGAAGTGCTGCTGTTCCGTCCCACACAGGGGACCAGACTGGGAGCAGTGACGCTCCTGTTGCTTCCACCTTGATGACAATACATGGCTCCTGTGAGCTACTGTAGCATAGTCATTTCATGTAGATGTGTATGATGACAGAATGGCATACATGGGATTAATATACGGGACAAAATAAGTCTTAAAGTTTCTACGTACTGCATAAGACAAGTGCAACATTTGGTTCCCCAAAAGTAGTCAAAGGACATTTTAAATCTGATATGATCAACACAGATTTCATTGTAAACAATCATTTTGGGGTCCCCTAAACACCCCCCCCAACCTCCAAAACATCATCAGTAACAGACACTTATCACTTGACAGGTTACGACTGATAATTTTTACTTTATAAGAGGCTAGGATGCTGTGTTTTTGTATTGTTTATGTACTAAGGTCAAAAATACAACCAGGGTAAATAATTCAAGCCTCGAACTGTGTTCCTATCACCACCCTCATCCATCCTGTACAGTAAACCAATTTGAGGGGAAGAAACGGGCTGAGTAAAGCTCAAAGGCACCAACGGTACCCAGACTTGACAAGCATGATTCTATCTCCTGCTGCAGGAAACTCCAATATAGTGACTAAATGTACTGAGGCATTAAAGGCAGGTAGGCTGACTGACAGATCATTGGGACAGCTCTGCTGCAGTGAGTTATTCGGCTGCCTAAGAGCAGCCTGCGAGGCCAGCTGGTGTTTCTCTGAACGACGTTAACTTGATAAAGTTAAAGCGGTTCCTGTGTAGATGCATCTGTGCCGAGGCCACCCCCTTATGGACGTTTACACCAACATAAATGAAACACATGCACAAACACAAGACCTATGTTTGTAATATTTAAACATTTCTACAGACTGCAGGCTACACTACTCATAAACACAAACCCTCATCTTACACACACACATATATTGCGGTTTACATTAGCCAAAAGACATCTCTGCTCTGCTTCCGTTTGGGGGGGAAGAAAAAACATTCTCTGAAAGGCTTGACGAGAAAGGATGAGACCTTTTCACCTTCAGACAGATTCCTCTTAATCCTTTCCTTCTCAGGAGGAGCCCAGGGAGCAATACTCCCATCATCCTCAATAAAAAAAACCACACCCTCACCGCCCCTACACTCCATGCAGTCTTTATTCGTCTGCGCACCACTTTTTCCTCTGCTGCCTTTTTTTTTCTTCTTCTTCTTCTCCATTCTCAGAGAACAACGACGGGCTGCAGCGTGAGCTCCCCAGGTAGAAGATGTGATTACAAAGAAGGCAGGGTGGAGACATTCTGAAGAGTTCATGAAGGAAGCTGCAGCATCAGGAGTTGAATGGAGCGTGTAGGAGTAGATTATGTTATGTGGTGCTATGATTGTTATCCGATCTGTGAGCCTCAGTCACTCTTAACCTAAAGTGGAGCCGAGCAGCCATCACTGTTATCAGTGTTTTTAATATTACTTCAGAGGTTCATTGTTATTAACTTTGGATTTTTAACTCCATTTGTTCTGCAAGGGCAAATCCGAAGCGAACATCTTGACTGACTACATTGTTGATTAAGAATGTATTGGTCTTGATTTTGTCATCTATGAAACATAAAGGGAGAGTTAAAAAAAAATCCCCAGTAGAGACCAGGCAAGATAGAATATGTACAACATATTCATTTTACAATGATAATCTCCCTCTGTGCCCAGCTCTTGAGCTTTATTAAATCACGCTCATGTATGTATGTATGTACAGTACGTGTGCAGTCAACAGTTATTTAAATTTACTTTGGGGGTGAAGGATCAACCCACTGGAGAAAAGCAAGTTTATTCAGTAGATGATTTTTTAAATTTATTTTCTTCTCATTTGACCTTTAACATTTAACCTAACCTTCATTATTTCCCATCAAAATTCCATCCAGCTGTCCAGAATACTGAAAACCACATAAAATGAAGCGTTGTGACTGTACTCGCCGCGTCCAGTGGGTCATAATGTGATTTACCTCTGCAGTATTAGTCAGAGACTCCGACAGAGATGGGCAAGGACAATTAACATAACTCACACAACCTTTGGATGTAGATTTTAAATCCCTTTCGGCACGCACTCACCCCACACACCCAATGACAAATCCAACTTAGTGCATGTCGACTTTGTGTAATTTCATATCTCTGGCAACACAGGAAACTAAGAGATAAACCTTCCATTCAGGAGGCTGAGTACATTTTAAAAAGTTTTTGTTCGTTAAACTGTACAGAATAGGGAAAAAAAAACTGATTTAACTTTCCCAAGATAATTTAAATACCACCTCTGTGTTTGGAGAAGCGCGACAAGTTTTTTTGTGAAGAATACAACCTTTTTCATTTGGTACAAGTAGCTTTGTATACTGAGGCAGCGTCTTACCTTGTCTCAGAAGACGACCGAGGCGGGAAACAATTTCTTTTCTCATTCTGTTCATATAGACTTTGCAACGGAAAAAGACTGACTCTACAGCTTCGTCTTCTGCGATGAGAAAATATCAAAAGTCAGTTCTGATGTTCAAAAATCCATGATTTGGTTTGAGGTGAGATGAGCGGGTGTTACCGGTTTTGGATGATTAAATCACAGGTTAAGCGTTGGAGGTTCGTTTTTTTTTTTTTTGTAAATGTCATGCAAAAAACTGGTTACTGTTAGATCTACGGTCGTAACTTTCACACAGAGGATTTAGTGTAGACTGCAGGCAGAGTTTGCCTCAGTTTGAGGGTTTATATGAATCTGCTTTAGACTCAGAGATTTAAACTTCTGTTTAGAGTCAAGTAATGAATTCAGGCTGTAGAAACTGAAGACAGGTTATGTAACAGTTTGGCCAGCAGCCTGAAACAACATTGACAACAAGGCAATTAGCAAATGTTGCTGCTTTCACTTCAACAACATTTCAGCTTGAAAAATCTCTTGAAGAGAATGTGTTAGTATGAATTATAAATCCCGGATATGGACAGTCTAAAATAACATCCAGTCAGATTCAATCTAAGGTTTCACTGAAATGTTCTTACATCAAAATATAAACTCCTCAGTAACCAATTACTTTCTAAGAGACAGTTTGACACTACAGTGTAATTGTTCTTTCCTCACTGATGCGATCCAGACGAGCTGCCTCCTGTCTGCACTCTAATTATGACTTTAACCTCATGACTGACAAAAGTTCCTTAATGGAACAGAAGATTAAAGTGAAAACAAATCAGCACGGACTGGTGATGCTGGCATCAGAACATCCCAGGATAAAAGAGAGAAAAGAAAAAAAAACATAACCGGGACACAAATGTGACTTTATTAGGAATGACCCGGTGGCGCCTGAAGATGATCTACCGTTTTGTGAGCAGTTTGGAGGCTACAATCCCCAGGCGCTGTGTTTGTGTCCACCACAGTTATGGTCCCACACCTGAGCAGCGTCATGAGTTTTGTTTTGCACTGGTGTGAGACTTAAACTGGAGTGGGCAGAGCTGACAACAGGTCGGCATCCTCTCACGTCCTCTCTTTCTATTTGATGTGTCATACACTTCATCCTCCACTTCCTAGCTGGACTTCATCACCAGATGACTTGACCCAAAAGGATTTACAGCATGGCGTCAATAACTGGATCGATGATGTAAGTGATCTTGTAGGGAAATTCAAGGGCAAAACTCACATTTTGCATATGCAATTTTCATGTATTTAAAATATTGAAATTGTGTAAACTTATTATAAGGTAATTTAACAATGCTCTAGCCAATGAAGAGATTACGGATGTGATGTGTCGTTTTATGTGTGCCCGCAGATGCCTGCCTCTTTTCCACTCCAAAGTCTACCACACTGTGTAAAATGAGCACTGTGAACTGCAGTCCAGAGTGTTTTTGATGGATTCTGGTGTTCAAATTACAGTTTACACCTCTGTGGGTCAAAGGGGTGGTGGGTTACCGTGGCCACCTACTAGGGCCAAATGCCCAACCAGTCATTTTCCTCCGGTACACTTCTCAGACCAACTGGAGGAGTGTGGTTGACGTCACGTCTTCATTACATAACACATCCTACTCTGAAGAACCCCGGGTTCACGGCTTTCCGGTACACCTCTACCCTTCCCGCCCACACAGAGACAGATTATAGTACACACCGGGGTCACATTAGACGAGTTGAAAATGCAGATGGTTTTCATTGTAGGAGGTAGGTCAAGGCGACGCACCAGAATTATGATGAGAATGGGCAAATATATTATCATCAATGAGCAGAGAGTGGGTTACCACCCACAGCAAACATGTAAAGCAAGGAAATCTGAGTGTAACTAAATATTAATACGGCTGCATTTAAATGTATACATCCTGAAGCTTCACCTTGACAGTTGAAGCTAGTTGGATGTTTCTCCCACATGGAGCTTCGGGTAAACAGATCAATATCTGATTAAAACGTAAGAAGCTGCATCCTCTCCTGTGGTGGACAGTATCGACCAGCTCCAGGGGTTTTCACCTCCTGGGTATCAAAAGTATAATTTGTAGCCAGGAAATGAGCAGTTATGCAAGTTAAATTAGCGTTTTATTAGGCTACATAAATTGGCAATTACTCATGCTTTGACTTGTTTGATCGGTCTTGTTAGTTGGGCGTGAAATTAATACGGTTTTCAAAAGGTGAGGTTAGTTCCGGATGCCAATAATTAAAAAAGGTTTTTGGAGGTTATACACTGATTTTTAATGCTTTTATGAATGGCGGAAAATTTTGAAAATAATAAGGTTCACACAAGAAGTACAAGATAACATAAATGAAGGAAAATAATTGTATTTTATGCCCTTTAAACCAGCCGATCTGCGTCTGTTTGTTTTGAGTCACTGCTTATACATTCACCAAAATCTCCTCATTGACCTCCCTTCAGCTGAGCACTCAGCAGATGCTGTGTATGAGGAATAAGCATGCATTTTCATGCACAGCAGGTGGTGGGTGTCATCCAACATAATCAGATTCACACTGGTTGGTAGCACCGGAGGATAAGCAGCGAGTCTGGCATCACTGATCCACTGTGTTATGAGGCAAACGGGCAGTTAGCAGTGTTTCTGTTTAACCTTCTTACCCCCCAGCAGTTTGGACTGACAGTTGACGAAATCGGGTTTCCGCGCCAAGCAATGGCGCTGGCAGGTGTGGTGAAGAATCTGGATGAAGGTGCACTTCTCTCCTGCCGAACCGGCGACCCATTGGTCAAAAGCATTTTCGAACATCAGGTCAAACTCTGGACAGTCCTGGATTAGAACACCAATAAATGAGTGAATGGTTGGAAAAGAAATTTGTTTTACACCAGCAGCAGACATTTAAAGATTATAACTGACATACTTTGTTGGGGTCGATGCCATTGACCTGCCGTAGCTGGTCAACGGTCCACTGTGACCTCTTTACGAAGGCTGAAGATCCTTGGAACTGTTTGACCTTGGTGATGGATACATGGGATGGCTTCTTATTCGTCACTGTGAAATCAAAACCAATAAGACAAATCAGATAAGAATGTTTAGCAAAGAACTGTTAGCACCACTAAATCCACCACATGACGTTTCTGAGTAATTGATTGCCCAGATGTTTTCACTAAATCACACAACATTCAAGAAGGACGGCCCTTTGAATAAAACATAAGAGAAAAACGATAACACAACCATGTCGGCATGTTTAAACTATATCTACAACTATAAAGTAGTGTGGAGTTTTATCAGTAGTTAATTTTAGTTAGTTGCCTCATGATCCACTCTTTCCACACTGAGATTAACACAGCATCCCTCTCGGTTGCCATTTATTCGGGAGCCACACTTTTCTCAGGGAATAATTTTGGAATATCTAGGCAGGGCTGTTACCTCACATGACACATTCAGTGAGCAAACTCCCCAGTGAGGTATGTTTGGATATGTTTTGCGTATCCATTTAGACAGCTGCAGTTAGGATACGAGGTTCTGGTCTGAGGTTGCAGGGTGGAACAGACAGACAGAGGAAGATATAATATTAGAGTGGCAATCATTTCTCTCAAAGCTTTTTTGAGAAGTTATTTTTAATCAGACAGCCACTATCATGAGTAATCAAAGTAAGTCTCAGGTCACACAGAAGGCTAAAAGGAGCCAGAAGATTTCATAAAAATGACAGCTGGATGTAATGAACCAGAGCAAAGAAACACACAAAAGTATAGAGTGAATTCAACACAAACCCACCTGGAACCAATCATACTAGTATTACCGCATCAACTTAAAAACATTTTCAATTGGTCACATACGCTAGGTCTGTAAAAGGTGACGAAATAGCAATCAGCGGTGATTGTTAATTCCCAGAGCCAAAAGTTATGTTTTAGTTTATTAACTCTGTCGAGAACGTCCATTTCTCGTCAGTCAGTAGGTCGGTCGGTCAATCGATCGGTCGCTGGGATCGTTCCGTATAATGAGGCACATCCAGGATTTATTTTAATGTGACTTTCCCAATCATAACAAGATGCAATTTAAATATTTTCTCTAACTTTTAAGTCCATTAAATAGATCTGGTGCTAAGGGTTGTTTGTTCCACCTTGGCAGAAGTATGAGCTCTACAACGTTCCTTTCTAGTTCTATGATAACAAATTTTTTTGTCATGATGAGTATAATCTGGCTTCCAAACAAGCAAAATATACAAAGCAGTGGATAAGCATGCAGTAATTTGCTTTTCGTGTTGTGAGAAATCAGTCACTCCAAGGGAACAGAACCTACTTTAAACAGTGAACAGCTGTAAAGTATTCATACGGCATAGAAATAAACAATCAAGTTTACTGATTAGATGCGACACCTCTATCCCGAGAGGCTTTGCCTGACACCTTGCTGCATTAGCATATTCACATGTCATACTGCTGCTGCTTTCCAAAACAATCACACCGACTCCAGGATTATAACAACAGTTGCATAACATGAAAAGTGCAGATTAATGATCCATGGCTTAAATGAGAAGGAAATCTGATCACGCTGTTATGTCATTTATCTTTTCTTTTAGTAAAACAGAGACTTAGATCCGACTGCTGAGATGCATCAGTGAATAAATGAGAGACCTGGCATCTCCAAACCAAATCGTCAACACATTAGCGTCGCCGTCTTAATCACATTGCCAGACACCTTTGAGCCTCTCGAATGAATTTCATATTCAGCTGTTGACTCCCACCTTGTCTGAGTTGCTCCCATGCATATTAAATAATGACAGCAAGTTAGAGGAGCCGCTTATAATCGAAGAGCAATCAAAGAGAGGACAATGAGAAAATATCAATTGTCAATGTCAGGCTGACATTAACCTCAAGCTTCTCTCATGATACCGAGAACATAAAGTGGTGGTATAAATAAATCACCGACTACAACTATTAGTAATTTTCATCTGAAATAATGACTGATTGGATGATGCAAAATCTAATTATAGAGAGGAGTAAGCGATTTGCTTCACATCATTGAGTATATTGACGATATACCTCATTTAATCAATTCTGAAAACCAGATGTCAGAAGAGACTTGACGACATCCCAACCGTCACTTCTCCATGTGTTATTTTAATCAACACAATCAATTAGCGCGCTGAGATTGACAAGACAAAGTTAACGCAACTCCCGTACAGAATATTTTATGCATCAATGATGAAAACACATTTTCCTTTCCCGTACAGAGACTATAAATGATCAAGATATGAAATTAGCACAAAACACTTCCCTCAAAGCAAACATGATTATCAAACCTGAACACTTTGTTACAGCATTATACATCTTATTTAGCCAGATGAAATAACAGAAACAAGTAGAAACAAGGGGGGAAAACTAACAACCAGTGAGAGCCTGCCAAAGCCATTGTTCCCATGTAGGCCTTCGGAGGAAGGCCACGCTGGGGTTCCTGACCTGCTCCTTCTCATGCTCCAGTGGTGACATGCACTCACTTCCTCCAGCGGATCAGTCACTTGTTGTGCTTGGCTGTGGCTGAGCGCCGTGGTCCAAAGGGAAGCTTGTACCATGTCTTTCACAGACTGCAAACATCATGAAGGAAAAGTTCGCAAGCTCGGCTTTCCCTCAAGGAAATATTGTTGTAGCTGCGGTCGTAATAGAGAAATGTGAACAAGAGGAGGGGATCCAGCCACAGCAGTAACCTAAATAATCACATGAAAAGTGTGCAGGCTGTTGATTATGAATCCACACAAGTGTTTGACTACAGTATATAATGAAAGATATGAAACAAAATATGATCTGATTGAAGCAATGTCGCAGCAGGTGAGGAACAACTTTGGAAATCATACAGAAATATTTGGGTGTGTTATGAGCAACACATGAATACTTACTTTGTTTTACTTTTTCCTACACCCTAATCCTTGTGTTAACATGTATGCTTCTCCACATTTCTCCACAGGTTTCATTCCACATTTTGTAAGTATCAGAATCTTAGGTTATCCAAAATAAGTATGAAAATCCAAATTCACATAATAACAAAGGATCATATCACATACAGGAGATAATGTGAGTCTGTACAGTCAGGGAGGCACCGAGCTGTCTTTGGAATGTCTGGTTGGTCAAAAATTCTTCATTTTTAAATAAATGATATGAATGGTTCACAAGGGCGTGTTCACAACGACCTTGTTTGGACTTTTGAACTTTTCAGTTTGATCCAGAGAGTTAAAATTCTAGATAAAAGACTGCCTTTGGTTTGACAGAAACATGGTCTCAGTCTGGATCAAACTGAACCATGGCTCTTTTATTTTTTACAGCATTGCTGCACTTTGGTTTTTCTGATCTACTGCAGGAAGTTGGAGCTTCTAGGCAACCAATTCTGAGGCTTACAGAAGCCAGCCCATGCAGATGAGGAAAACAGGATGGACAACATAAAAAGTTATTTCACATTTTTGGAAAATTGAAATACACAACTAAAATTAACCAGATACAATGCAGCAAAAAAAAAACCCAAAAAACTTGGAATCAGAAGACACACTTTTGAAACCATTATATAGAAGAGTTACAACCGAGGATGAGTGTAATAGTTTAAAATCATCACTTATTATATGTTACTGTATGATAATTGAGGGCTGTTTGTATGTCAGTTTCAGACACTTCTAAAATCAAGTTAAATTTGTAAGATAAAGCATCACCAAATAGCAGGAAGGATTCTGATTGCACGTGTCTAAAATTACTAATTTAAAATCTCAACACTTACTGTTGATAAGTATGATGCTCAACAAACCAAATGATAGCGGTTTAGCGATAACCCCCATGTAAGACTACAAACCTATTTTAAATGTCTAATTTCCATCTGTCTCACTTCAAACAAGTGTTTCACAGCCTGTATCTCAACAAAGTAGGCTGAGAACCTCTTGAAAAATAATCAGACATTGTAAATTTGCAGTCAAGCGGCTCCATACTTTGGCATAAAGTACACATGGTTACTATGACGATCTCATTTACATGGCAAAGGAGACACTGCAAAGCAGGGCCTGGCACCCGGCCAGGTTCATTTGTAGAAGGAAAACTAAGACGGTTCATGGAAAGTCGAACTCAAGGCTAAAATTCATAATTCAAAGTCACTTGGATGAATCCATCAGCTGGTGTAAAAACAAGAACTAGAAATGATTAGTGGTATCTGTAGTATTCTGGTAGGGAAGACATCATCCAACAAGGTAACCATTCAGTTCGCCTCACAGGTTGAATTTTTAAACTTGTTATTAGATTTGTCCTCAGAAGTCTCGTCTAGCAATTTCCTCTGTCTGGGTGTGTTATTACAGGTCTATTAGTAACTGACTGCAACATGCTGTCATTGTCAGAACGAAGATGTCATTGGAATGAACCACATCACCGGCTAGACTAGCAGCAACAGCACAGAACAAATGTCTTTACAGTCTAGCAGAAACAGTGACCGGGGCGTACAAGGCCCCCTCAGATGGGGGGGGGGGGCTCCCATGCAGTGACAAGGCACCAGTAGTGAAAGGGAACACGTAACAATAGTGAACAAGGCAGTCAGAGGCTGCAACATCCTGCGACACTCCTGAATTCAACATTTTAGCCTGACCTACACATTTTTGTGCCTCTGGCTGTCTGAAAGTGTTGATTTTTGTTTTGTGATTATATCTCATCAAGTGTCAGAGATGTGCAGCTAAAAAAGTATACAATTTTCATCTTTCTATCTGCAATGGTTGTGAAGATGTTTGGTGGACTAACAAACGGATGAACACACGAACACTGATCCAAAACTGTTAACATCAATCCACTGGACTTTAAGAAAGTTTCTTGAAAACGTTTCACCTCTCATCCAAGAGGCTAAGTCAGTTCTGAATGTTGTTATCCATTTATCTGTCACACGTCGTGTGACATAAATGTAGGTTATGTAGCTTAAATGTCACTGCTGTAAGACAAACACATTACTATTGCTATTCTTTTTGTTTGCCTTAACTTTCTGCAGAGGCAGTTCTTTGTGTTTCTGTTCTCATGCTGCTTCCTGCTCTTGTGTCCAAGAAGAAGACACAAGACCCCTTTGAGACCTGCACAACATGTCCACATGCCATCATCCATCAACCAGAACTGCATGAACCACTTTATAATACAGATCTTCAAGGTCCCAGACCACATAGCAGACATTCCTCTTGAGCAAAATCCCATGGATACAAGGAAAATTTTAATTACACTGGGGCACCAGCCCAAGGCTCACCCCCTACTGAGTTGTTGTGGGACTGATTTAACACCCATTCACCTTTCACTGGCACCACAGCAGCTACGGAAACACCGAAGTGTCCACATCAGTCCACCAAGCACATTTTCTAGAGTATATTGGAAGGACAAATAATAAATAAAACTAAGGAAAGGTGAAGAGGGCTTTGTGAAAGATAACATCAAATTGAAGACAGAACGAGGGATAAAAGCTAGCAAAGACGGGTCCTTCGCAGCTCAGATTGGAAAGACATAAAACATACACACAACCTGTACGTGCCAAAACTCTGACCAGTGTGAATGCACACACTCCTAATCTGGTTATTATCACGAAACAGCAAGGTTCAGCATTTCAAACAGTCAGAGTAAAGTGCATTCCTCAACACCTACTTTTTTAGGATGACCTAAACTTGTGTGCCGGGGATGAAAATCCTTAAACCGAAAAACAACCTCTCCTGTGTCAAACCTGGGTCATGTATCTACAGAAATAGTTAGTGACAGCTTGTTTGTGAGACAGATAGTGCTTTTAGTTCCACATGAAACACATTGTTCATATTTTAACTCAATCCTAAAAAATCTCTTGAGGAAATATTTCAGAACTGTTTGTTCATTATGTCATTTTTTATTTTTTTTTGTCAAACTAAATCCAATTAGGTGTAATTTCATCTCCATCACCCGCAGTCATTTTTATCTTGTCTGGGTGGTCTGACTGTTTGGTTCTTTGATATCAGCAATCTCAGAATATAAAACACCTCTTCTTTGATTTAAATTGTTAAATGTTGTTATCCAAATGTCTGCTGGAGTCGTTCTGGTGAATTTCACCTCTAGTCCTTGAAATAAGTGAAATCATACGACGAATCAAAGCATTACAAGCTTGTTTACGTATCTCATTTCCTAGGCCATCTGTTCCCTTTTAGACAAGGTTTAGTGAAGCAAGTTCTGAACTGAGATTAATGTTGCACAACCCTTTTCAACTATCCAAGAACGCATACAGCTCACGGCATTTAAGAAAGCCTTAAGAATACGCTGACATGCTTCTGATTGATCGGATCAGTGAAAAGACATTTTTGGGACGACACCAGCAAGGCATTTTATGAATCGCAGAGGAAATTATTGCCCCAAACTTCTGGAGGGCAGGTTCTGTAGGCTTTCAAATAAACTGTAATAAAAAGCATTACCGTCTGCTTGTTGTTGGTGCTTCAAACGTGCTGTATTCTTGATAAAGGAAGAAATATTTTGTCCTATATTGAAAAATTTCATTAAGATTAAACACACTTTATTGTCCACACAAATGAGGACAATTTATCTCTTGTAGCTACAGTAGTTTGTACCAGTGTTATAATTATGTGAGGGATATACTGCATGTTCTCCTTCCTCATACTGGATTCATGCAGGATTACAGCCCGGTCTGAAAGGTTTTGTCAGGATTAGAAAGTGAAGTCAAACTTTCATAAGAAGTAACAATAAATTCACACTATAAAAAATAAATTTAAAAACTCTTGAAATTATATAAATATTAGTCCATGGGAAGTTGTGGTAAACACTCATCTTCAAAAAGTAGCGAAGATGAAAAAAACTAAAAAGAAAGTCATAGTTTGGGATAAAAGATCATATAGACGGTATATCAAAAGCTCTGCGACGAGTGTTAATACAAAAGCAGCGGAAACACTACGCTTTTAACTCAGGCTTTTAACTCATAAAAGATAATTTTTCTTATCAAACAACAAGCTCCATTAGGAGAAGAACCTCTTTTGGGAATCAAGATCACAAGACAATCGAGGTCACGAGGATCGTCAGCGACAATGATAAAAGCACCATTTGCGGAAAACAGTAGGCTCCATTATGTATCCTCCTTAAGGAGAAACTAAAGCTGCCCAGGAGTTGTTAAAAGAGCTTTTTTTTATTTTGGGAAAATGGATTTTTTTTTCTCTCTGAAACAACTGTTGCAATGCAGCTAAAATTATGGCCATAATAGGGGCCATGGGGATACCGTTTTATGCTTTGCTGGAAAGGATTTATCCCCTGTACTCTAACAGCCGCACATGTCCTCTCAACATTCAAAATCACTATCAAAAGGATAATACAGATGACATAACCTAATCCTAATACATGATGCAATGGCAGCATGTGCAATTTAAGGGTTTTTTCAACATGTGTGCCGAATTAGAGAGGATGGTTAGCTGTGGGTAGGATCCAAAAATTATTTGTTCAGTAGTAAAAACTAGTGAACATTGGAAATTCATTCCAAAGTTTTGTTGTATGATGTAATAAACACTTTCCTGCACCCAATAAGTTCATTTAATTTTGTCTTAAACCTACTGTTCTCTGGAATGACTGGTCAAAGCAGGAAGATGGAAAATAAAGAATGTATTTTAAAAAATAAAAAACCTCAAGGGGAATAAAAAGGATATAAAACCAAAAAAGGTCTCAGTGTGGAACATTGCCCTGTAAGACAACCTGGATCTGCTCAACGTGTTTTATGATCACTATCATGGAAGATATATCTTCAGACAAAATGCAGTCCGAGACCTTATCAATGAGTAAACAGTATAATAAATCTAAATAGCGCAGCTGGACGTCATGTGATAATACTTTATCTCCAGATTAGGTTATGCTTGATATGATCTCTAATGTAGAGATCAATTAAAGACATTAAACTGATAAAAAGCATGTCCCTGAAGGAATAAAATATCAGGCAAATTTCAAAATTGTGATGAATGTTCAGGCACCTTTGCAAAAAGTAATGGGACAATGGATAATTTCTGTTTGTGAAGCCTAAACTCACATCTTGAAAACAAAGTTGCAAACAAATACAGACGTAAGAGTTACGTCAAACTTCATCTCAGCACATCATTTCAAAAACTATATGTTTGAGATGTGGTTCGGCAATGTAAATACCTGGTTTTCACAAACTTGCACAGCATTAAGAAAAAGCTAAATTAACTCTAACATCAACAGCGCAGATAAAAATATTGCAAACATGGTGTCAGAAACAGCTGTGAAAGATTTAAGAAATGCTAAACACATCCTGTACAGCATGCATGGAAATGGATCCAATCATGTTTCAGTGCGGATATACACATATTTCCCAGAAAACCATTTTCCTGTAATGGAGTCATAACACGTTTATGATTTATAGTTACATTGCAACGACTGTACCGTATGACAACGGAGAAAAGATAGCAAATGTGAACCCTGCCGGCCCTTCACACACATAAAACTCTCTTCGCAGGGTACAAATTGCTGCTCCGCCAGGATGGATCACCGACATGCAGGAAAAGTTTCATTTGGTCCTTCGGTCAACGAGTTTCATCTGGTCGACTCATGACCGATGTTCCGTAGCAGGAAAACAGCTGCAGGTTGTGAGAATAATAGTGTAATGTTGTTTTCCTTCCATCTTTAGAACAGGGTCAGGATTGAGAGGAAAATACATCTGATCCTGATCTCAGTTCATCTTGTAAAAGACAAGTGACTGCATACATCTCCAACAGCTCAGTAACTAACTTTGGATGTTAGAGG